>NC_056453.1:21135136-21138730 GCF_018296145.1 Oncorhynchus tshawytscha
GTTAGGGTTAGGGTTAGGGTTAGGGTTAGGGTTAGGGTTAGGGTTAGGGTTAGGGTTAGGGTTAGGGTTAGGGTTAGGGGTTAGGGTTAGGGTTAGGGTTAGGGTTAGGGTTAGGGTTAGGGTTAGGGTTAGGGTTAGGGAGTTAGGGTTAGGGTTAGGGTTAGGGAGTTAGGGTTAGGGTTAGGGTTAGGGTTAGGGTTAGGGTTAGGGTTAGGGTTAGGGTTAGGGTTAGGGTTAGGGTTAGGGTTAGGGTTAGGGTTAGGGTTAGGGTTAGGGGTAGGGTTAGGGTTAGGGTTAGGGTTAGGGTTAGGGTTAGGGTTAGGGTTAGGGTTAGGGTTAGGGTTAGGGTTAGGGGTTAGGGTTAGGGTTAGGGTTAGGGTTAGGGTTAGGGTTAGGGTTAGGGTTAGGGTTAGGGTTAGGGTTAGGGTTAGGGTTAGGGTTAGGGTTAGGGTTAGGGTTAGGGTTAGGGTTAGGGTTAGGGTTAGGGTTAGGGTTAGGGTTAGGGTTAGGGTTAGGGTTAGGGTTAGGGTTAGGGTTAGGGTTAGGGTTAGGGTTAGGGTTAGGGTTAGGGTTAGGGTTAGGGTTAGGGTTAGGGTTAGGGTTAGGGTTAGGGTTAGGGTTAGGGTTAGGGTTAGGGTTAGGGTTAGGGTTAGGGTTAGGGTTAGGGTTAGGGTTAGGGTTAGGGTTAGGGTTAGGGTTAGGGTTAGGGTTAGGGTTAGGGTTAGGGTTAGGGTTAGGGTTAGGGTTAGGGTTAGGGTTAGGGTTAGGGTTAGGGTTAGGGTTAGGGTTAGGGTTAGGGAGTTAGGGTTAGGGTTAGGGTTAGGGTTAGGGTTAGGGTTAGGGTTAGGGTTAGGGTTAGGGTTAGGGTTAGGGTTAGGGTTAGGGTTAGGGTTAGGGTTAGGGTTAGGGTTAGGGTTAGGGTTAGGGTTAGGGTTAGGGTTAGGGTTAGGGTTAGGGTTAGGGTTAGGGTTAGGGTTAGGGTTAGGGTTAGGGTTAGGGTTAGGGTTAGGGTTAGGGTTAGGGTTAGGGTTAGGGTTAGGGTTAGGGTTAGGGTTAGGGTTAGGGTTAGGGTTAGGGTTAGGGTTAGGGTTAGGGTTAGGGTTAGGGTTAGGGTTAGGGTTAGGGTTAGGGTTAGGGTTAGGGTTAGGGTTAGGGTTAGGGTTAGGGTTAGGGTTAGGAGTTAGGGTTAGGGTTAGGGTTAGGGTTAGGGTTAGGGTTAGGGTTAGGGTTAGGGTTAGGGTTAGGGTTAGGGTTAGGGTTAGGGTTAGGGTTAGGGTTAGGGTTAGGGTTAGGGTTAGGGTTAGGGTTAGGGTTAGGGTTAGGGTTAGGGTTAGGGTTAGGGTTAGGGTTAGGGTTAGGGTTAGGGTTAGGGTTAGGGTTAGGGTTAGGGTTAGGGTTAGGGTTAGGGTTAGGGTTAGGGTTAGGGTTAGGGTTAGGGGTTAGGGTTAGGGTTAGGGTTAGGGTTAGGGTTAGGGTTAGGGTTAGGGTTAGGGTTAGGAGTTAGGGTTAGGGTTAGGGTTAGGGTTAGGGTTAGGGTTAGGGTTAGGGTTAGGGTTAGGGTTAGGGTTAGGGTTAGGGTTAGGGTTAGGGTTAGGGTTAGGGTTAGGGTTAGGGTTAGGGTTAGGGTTAGGGTTAGGGTTAGGGTTAGGGTTAGGGTTAGGGTTAGGGTTAGGGTTAGGGTTAGGGTTAGGGTTAGGAGTTAGGGTTAGGGTTAGGGTTAGGGTTAGGGTTAGGGTTAGGGTTAGGGTTAGGGTTAGGGTTAGGGTTAGGGTTAGGGTTAGGGTTAGGGTTAGGGTTAGGGTTAGGGTTAGGGTTAGGGTTAGGGTTAGGGTTAGGGTTAGGGTTAGGGTTAGGGTTAGGGTTAGGGTTAGGGTTAGGGTTAGGGTTAGGGTTAGGGTTAGGGTTAGGGTTAGGGTTAGGGTTAGGGTTAGGGTTAGGGTTAGGGTTAGGGTTAGGGTTAGGGTTAGGGTTAGGGTTAGGGTTAGGGTTAGGGTTAGGGTTAGGGTTAGGGTTAGGGTTAGGGTTAGGGTTAGGGTTAGGGTTAGGGTTAGGGTTAGGGTTAGGGTTAGGGTTAGGGTTAGGGTTAGGGTTAGGGTTAGGGTTAGGGTTAGGGTTAGGGTTAGGGTTAGGGTTAGGGTTAGGGTTAGGGTTAGGGTTAGGGTTAGGGTTAGGGTTAGGGTTAGGGTTAGGGTTAGGGTTAGGGTTAGGGTTAGGGTTAGGGTTAGGGTTAGGGTTAGGGTTAGGGTTAGGGTTAGGGTTAGGGTTAGGGTTAGGGTTAGGGTTAGGGTTAGGGTTAGGGTTAGGGTTAGGGTTAGGGTTAGGGTTAGGGTTAGGGTTAGGGTTAGGGTTAGGGTTAGGGTTAGGGTTAGGGTTAGGGTTAGGGTTAGGGTTAGGGTTAGGGTTAGGGTTAGGGTTAGGGTTAGGGTTAGGGTTAGGGTTAGGGTTAGGGTTAGGGTTAGGGTTAGGGTTAGGGTTAGGGTTAGGGGTTAGGGGTTAGGGTTAGGGAGTTAGGGTTAGGGTTAGGGTTAGGGTTAGGGTTAGGGTTAGGGTTAGGGTTAGGGTTAGGGTTAGGGTTAGGGTTAGGGTTAGGGTTAGGGTTAGGGTTAGGGTTAGGGTTAGGGTTAGGGTTAGGGTTAGGGTTAGGGTTAGGGTTAGGGTTAGGGTTAGGGTTAGGGTTAGGGTTAGGGTTAGGGTTAGGGTTAGGGTTAGGGTTAGGGTTAGGGTTAGGGTTAGGGTTAGGGTTAGGGTTAGGGTTAGGGTTAGGGTTAGGGTTAGGGTTAGGGTTAGGGTTAGGGTTAGGGTTAGGGTTAGGGTTAGGGTTAGGGTTAGGGTTAGGGTTAGGGTTAGGGTTAGGGTTAGGGTTAGGGTTAGGGTTAGGGTTAGGGTTAGGGTTAGGGTTAGGGTTAGGGTTAGGGTTAGGGTTAGGGAGGGTTAGGGGTTAGGGTTAGGGTTAGGGTTAGGGTTAGGGTTAGGGTTAGGGTTAGGGTTAGGGTTAGGGTTAGGGTTAGGGTTAGGGTTAGGGTTAGGGTTAGGGTTAGGGTTAGGGTTAGGGTTAGGGTTAGGGTTAGGGTTAGGGTTAGGGTTAGGGTTAGGGTTAGGGTTAGGGTTAGGGTTAGGGTTAGGGTTAGGGTTAGGGTTAGGGTTAGGGTTAGGGTTAGGGGTTAGGGTTAGGGTTAGGGTTAGGGTTAGGGGTTAGGGTTAGGGTTAGGGTTAGGGTTAGGGTTAGGGTTAGGGTTAGGGTTAGGGTTAGGGTTAGGGTTAGGGTTAGGGTTAGGGTTAGGGTTAGGGTTAGGGTTAGGGTTAGGGTTAGGGTTAGGGTTAGGGTTAGGGTTAGGGTTAGGGTTAGGGTTAGGGTTAGGGTTAGGGTTAGGGTTAGGGTTAGGGTTAGGGTTAGGGTTAGGGTTAGGGTTAGGGTTAGGGTTAGGGTTAGGGTTAGGGTTAGGGTTAGGGTTAGGGTTAGGAGTTAGGGTTAGGGTTAGGGTTAGGGTTAGGGGTTAGGGTTAGGGTTAGGGTTAGGGTTAGGGTTAGGGGTTAGGGTTAGGGTTAGGGTTAGGGTTAGGGTTAGGGTTAGGGTTAGGGTTAGGGGTTAGGGTT
>NC_056453.1:21438830-21713841 GCF_018296145.1 Oncorhynchus tshawytscha
CATCTTAAATTAGCATGACCCATTCAAAAAATGTAGAACTAAGAACAGATATAACCCTTGGTTCACTCCAGACTCGACTGCCCTTGACCAGCACAAAAACATCATGTGGCATACTGCATTAGCATCGAATAGTCCCCGCGATATGCAACTTTTCAGGGAAGTTAGGAACCAATATACACAGGCAGTTAGGAAAGCAAAGGCTAGCTTTTTCAAACAGAAATTTGCATCCTGTAGCACAAACTCCAAAAAGTTCTGGGACACCGTAAAGTCCATGGAGACAAAGAGCACCTCCTCCCAGCTGCCCACTGCACTGAGGCTAGAAAACACTGTCACCAAGATAAATCTACGATAATCGAGAATTTCAATAAGCATTTTTCCACGGCTGGCTATGCTTTCCACCTGGCTACCCCTACACCGGTCAACAGCTCTGCACCCCCCACAGCAACTTGCCCAAGCCTCCCCTATTTCTCATTCACCCAAATCCAGATAGCTGATGTTTTGAAAGAGCTACAAAAAATCTGAACTTACAAATCAGCTGGGCTAGACAATCTGGAACCTCTCTATCTAAAATTATCAGCTGCAATTGTTGCAACCCCTATCACTAGCCTGTTCAACCTCACTTTCGTATTGTCTGAGATCCCTAAAGATTGGAAAGCTGCCGTGGTCATCCCCTTCTTCAAAGGGGGTGACACTCGAGACCCAAACTGTTACAGACATACAGTGGGGCAAAAAAGTATTTAGTCAGCCACCAATTGTGCAAGTTCCCCCACTTAAAAAGACCAGAGAGGCCTGTAATTTTCATCATAGGTACACTTCAACTATGACAGACAAAATTAGAAGAAAAAAATCCAGAGAATCACATTGTAGGATTTTTTATGAATTTATTTGCAAATTATGGTGGAAAATAAGTTTTTGGTCAATAACAACATTTTAGCTCAATACTTGGTTATATACCCTTTGTTGGCAATGACATAGGTCAAACGTTTTCTGTAAGTCTTCACAAGGTTTTCACACACTGTTGCTGGTATTTTGGCCCATTCCTCCATGCAGATCTCCTCTAGAGCAGTGATGTTTTGGGGCTGTTGCTGGGCAACACAGACTTTCAACTCCCTCCAAAGATTTTCTATGGGGTTGAGATCTGGAGACTGGCTAGGCCACTCCAGGACCTTGAAATGCTTCTTACGAAGCCACTCCTTCGTTGCCCGGGCGGTGTGTTTGGGATCATTGTCATGCTGAAAGACCCAGCCACGTTTCATCTTCAATGCCCTTGCTGATGGAAGGAGGTTTTCACTCAAAATCTCACGATACATGGCCACATTCATTCTTTCCTTTACACGGATCAGTCGTCCTGGTCCCTTTGCAGAAAAACAGCCCCAAAGCATGATGTTTCCACCCCCATGCTTCACAGTAGGTATGGTGTTCTTTGGATGCAACTCAGCATTCTTCGTCCTCCAAACACGACGAGTTGAGTTTTTGCCAAAAAGGTATATTTTGCTTTCATCTGACCATATGACATTCTCCCAATCTGGATCATCCAAATGCTCTCTAGCAAACTTCAGACGGGCCTGGACATGTACTGGCTTAAGCAGGAGGACACGTCTGGCACTGCAGGATTTGAGTCCCTGGCAGCGTAGTGTGTTACTGATGGTTTGCTTTGTTACTTTGGTCCCAGCTCTCTGCAGGTCATTCACTAGGTCCCCCCGTGTGGTTCTGGGATTTTTGCTCACCGTTCTTGTGATCATTTTGACCCCACGGGTGAGATCTTGCGTGGAGCCCCAGATCGAGAGAGATTATCAGTGGTGTATGTCTTCCATTTCCTAATAATTGCTCCCACAGTTGATTTCTTCAAACCAAGCTGCTTACCTATTGTAGATTCAGTCTTCCCAGCCTGGTGCAGGTCTACAATTTTGTTTCTGGTGTCCTTTGACAGCTCTTTGGTCTTGGCCATAGTGGAGTTTGGAGTGTGACTGTTTGAGGTTGTGGACAGGTGTCTTTTATACTGATAACAAGTTCAAACAGGTGCCATTAATACAGGTAACGAGTGGAGGACAGAGGAGCCTCTTAAAGAAGAAGTTACAGGTCTGTGAGAGCCAGAAATCTTGATTGTTTGTAGGTGACCAAATACTTATTTTCCACCATAATTTGCAAATAAATTCATTAAAAATCCTACAATGTGATTTTCTGGATTTTTTTTCTCATTTTGTCTGTCATAGTTGAAGTGTACCTATGATGAAAATTACAGGCCTCTCATCTTTTTAAGTGGGAGAACTTGCACAATTGGTGGCTGACTAAATACTTTTTTGCCCCACTGTATACACAGTAACGAAACCGATTTCCAGTTTCCAATGCTGACATGTTCAACAGGATACTACGTTCTTATCAACAAGAACACAGAAGTATCCTGAAGACGGTCTTCAAAGTATTTTATGTGTCGGCCGCTAAGTAGCAACAACTCCCAGGTGGCCTGAGCTTCTGGCAAGGCTGATCGAGTTTTGATGACACCCACTCTTCATGTTTTACCACTTACCACTTTACCACACAAACACACACACACAATCTCACACACACCTACACGCACACGCACACGTGCACACACACACACACACACACACACACACACACACACACACACACACACACACACACACACAAACACAAACACAAACACACAAACACAAACACAAACACAAACACACCACCTCCGTAGAACTGTAAAAACCAAGTAAACACCCTTCCTCATCTCATCACTTAAATGTAGGACAAAGTTTCCCCTCAGTGCTGATATATGGTCAGTTTTGCGTTTCACCTCCACATGTTTATGGCTGTAGACCTGTGGAACAATAAGCTGATCCAAATCTGTGCCTAGCAACAATGTCTACCTCAAGCCTTCGCTGAGGTGTCTGCCTGGCCATTTTGGATCACACACTTGTATCAGTATAAACAAGTAGAGTAGGGCATGTGAGGATGGCAGGGCTGTTTATGGTCTGTCCTGTGTCCAGCTGCCACCTCTACCCACACTTCTCTGATTCAAATGGTGTGGCATGAGACGTTGACAAGGCTGGTACTTATACAAACCACCTGCTGTGCACAGCTCTAGGTGTCTTGAACCAAATTTGACTTTTTTTCACCCACAAACTAGGTTCAATGCCTGATCGATATTGTGATCTATCTTGTGACAAGGAGCATTGTGACATCAGCAATTTGAAGCAAACTGATCCGGCTTCCCAATCTGGTTTAAACCGGGATGGATGAAGGGATAGTATCAGGCTTAGGCCTACTTCTTTTTCTTTCTCTCTCATCTTTCTCATCTCTCCCTCTCTAGCTTTCTTTCTTCTGTTGCCTTTGCATAAGCTCATACTCTATCTTCCAATCCATCTATTTGGGTCTGTTTTCTCCTTCTTTTCTCACAGGCTATCCCTGAATCCCTCCGTACTACCTCCCCTCTCCGTCCCAAGATAAACAACCCAGTGCTGAAGCATGCCAGCTATTTGTCCAAAAAAAGCCCACAGATTTTGGACACTGTTCAGATATATGGGTCCCCACAGGGAGGCAAGATTACAAATGTAATCCTTTTTATTTTTCTCTCTGTCTCCCTTTGTCTGACTAGCTCTTTCGTTCCCTCACTCTCTCAGATGAGGTTTAAGTCAATCATTCAAAGGGCCCTGTGGACTCACAATTTGGGTAATTATCACACCCAGTACTGTAATACTGGCACCCTTACATTTGACCTGCACACCCTCTCCATAGCCCAGCAGTTGTACACTATCAAGTCCCCCTCTCCCTCATTGTTTAACAATCACTGACATGTTTCTATGACTGGCCAGGGGTTTCAACACTCTCCCTAAATGATCATAAGGGGAACACCTCTGGTTCTCAGGCTTCAAAGCTATGGCTAAACTTCAGTATAGTCCCACAGGAGCTCACACACATAAGCACGCACAGACACACACAGTCACCCACACACACTTTAACAACACAGTTGGCGGTAACACACTACATTCTCTTTTAGGTTTAGATAATTGTCTTGATTGTTGTTGTTTTTTTTGGTGGTCTTTGGTAGTTGTCTTGACATTAAACACTCTCTGTCTGTCTGCATCTCTTTACCATCTGTCTGCCTCTCTATCCTCTCTCCCTCCTTGTGTTACAGCCCATCAGCACTGTGTATCAGCTGTGCGACAGTGTGCGATGACAGCAACCTCCGTCAGCCATGCACAGTAACCAGCCGGCGAGGCGAGCTACTGTCAGACCACAGCATCCTACAAACATGAACACGCACACACGCACACAATCACACACACACACACACACACAAACATGGTATCCCGTGTTTAGACTGGGCCACCATTCCTATATAGAGATACAGATAACTGTTTGGCTTCCTGAGCATGTTGAGGGTGTAATTACACAATAACCAGAGCAACAACAACCGAGAGAGAGAGAGAGAGAGAAGAGAGATAAAGAGCGAGAGAGAGGTTGAGGTCAAGAACCAAAGAGAGACAAACGTGCCTCACAGGTTTTCATTTTTAGTGGACTGACTGTGTGTTTTGTTTTTGGGTTGTTTGGTAGGGGGAGGTGTGTACATGGCTGTGTGTATGTCTGGTTCATAGTATAAGCCCATGTTGTCTCCTGTTGTCTCCTGAGTTTTGTGTTTGGAAGTGTAAATGTGCCAATCTTTTCCAAACCTTTGCTTGTGATTTGTGTCATTGTAATTGGAGAGAAGAACAGTTTGGATATTCTTACATTCTTCAAGGGGCCAGTAAAATGTGATGAGTATATCACAGACAGAACAGGGATGTCTTTCCAGGAAATGACTTTCACACAGTATAGAAGGTCTGCCAGCTATGTTGAAACCCTTTTACCAAACGCCTCCTCACATTTTTTGTTAAATATAATGATTTACTTCAGATTTTAGCAGGATGCTTATCTTACTGTTCTGTCATACTTTCCAGGTCTATACCCAAACAGTTTGAACTTCTAATTTTAAAAATTAACCTCTCCAGAAATAAGTCTCTCACTGTTGCCGCCTGCTATCGACCCCCCTCCGCTCCCAGCAGTGCCCTGGACACCATTTGTGAATTGATCGCCCCCCATCTAGCTTCAGAGTTCGTTCTGTTAGGTGACCTAAACTGGGATATGCTTAACACCCCGGCAGTCCTACAATCTAAGCTAGATGCCCTCAATCTCACACAAATCATCAAGGAACCCACCAGGTACAACCCTAAATCCATAAACATGGGCACCCTCATAGACATTATCCTGACCAACTTGCCCTCCAAATACACCTCCGCTGTTTTCAATCAGGATCTCAGCGATCACTGCCTCATTGCCTGTATCCGCTATGGGTCCGCGGTCAAACGACCACCCCTCGTCACTGTCAAACGCTCCCTAAAAAAATTCTGCGAGCAGGCCTTTCTAATCGTCCTGGCCCGGGTATCCTGGTAGGATATTGACCTCATCCCGTCAGTCGAGGATGCTTGGTCATTTTTTAAAAGTAATTTCCTCACCATCTTAGATAAGCATGCCCCGTTCAAAAAATGCAGAACTAAGAACAGATATAGCCCTTGGTTCACTCCAGACCTGACTGCCCTTGACCAGCACAAAAACATCCTGTGGCAGACTGCCATAGCATTGAATAGTCCCCACAATATGCAACTCTTCAGGGAAGTCCGGAACCAATACACGCAGTCAGTCAGGAAAGCAAAGGCTATCTTTTTCAAGCAGAAATTCGCATCCTGAAGCTCTAACTCCAAAAAGTTTTGGGACACTGTAAAGTCCATGGAGAACAAGAGCACCTCCTCCCAGCTACCCACTGCGCTGAGGCTAGGTAACACGGGCACCACTGGTAAATCCATGATAATCGAAAATTTCAATAAGCATTTCTCAACGGCTGGCCATGCCTTCCTCCTGGCTACTCCAACCCCGGCCAACAGCTTCTGACGACTGCCTCGCCTGGTTCGCCAACTACTTTGCAGACAGAGTTCAGTGTGTCAAATCGGAGGGCATGTTGTCCGGACCTCTGGCGGTCTCTATGGGGGTACCACAGGGTTCAATTCTCGGGCCGACTCTTTTCTTTGTATATATCAATGATGTAGCTCTTGCTGCGGGCGATTCCCTGATCCACCTCTACGCAGACGACACCATTCTGTATACTTCTGGCCCTTCCTTGGACACTGTGCTAACTAACCTCCAAACGAGCTTCAATGCCATGCAACACTCCTTCCGTGGCCTCCAACTGCTCTTAAACGCTAGTAAAACCAAATGCATGCTTTTCAACCGTTCGCTGCCCGCACACGCCGACTAGCATTACCACCCTGTACGGTTCCGAACTAGTATATGTGGACAACTATAAATACCTAGGTGTCTGGCTAGACTGTAAACTCTCCTTCCAGACTCATATTAAACATCTCCAATCCAAAATGAAATCTAGAATCGGCTTTCTATGTCATCTACAAAATAGCTTCCAACACTCTACTCAGCAAATTGGATGCAGTCTATCACAGTGCCATCCGTTTTGTTACCAAATCACCTTATACCACACACCACTGCGACCTGTAGGCTCTAGTCGGCTGGCCCTCGCTACATATTCGTCGCCAGACCCACTGGCTCCAGGTCATCTATAAGTCTATGCTAGGTAAAGCTACGCCTTATCTCAGTTCACTGGTCACGATAACAACACCCACCCGTAGCACACGTTCCAGCAGGTATATCTCACTGATCATCCCCAAAGCCAATACCTCATTTGGCCACCTTTCCTTCCAGTTCTCTGCTGCCAGTGACTGGAACGAATTGCAAAAATCGCTAAAGTTGGAGACTTTTATTTCCCTCACCAACTTTAAACATCAACTATCTGAGCAGCTGTACATAGCCCATCTGTAAATAGCCCACCCAATCTACCTACCTCATCCCCATACTTTTTAAATTTTATTTACTTTTCTGCTCTTTTGCACACCAGTATATCTACTTGCACATCATCATCTGCTCATTTATCACTCCAGTGTTAATCTGCTAAATTGTAATTATTCGCTCCTATCGCCTATTTATTGCCTAACTCCTCATGCCTTTTGCACACACTGTATGTAGACTTTCTTTTCTCTACTGTGTCATTGACTTGTTTGTGCTATTGGCTTGTTTATTGTTTACTCCATGTGTAACTCTGTGTTGTTGTCTGTGTCACACTGCTTTGCTTTATCTTGGCCAGGTCGCAGTTGCAAATGAGAACTTGTTCTCAACTAGCCTACCTGGTTAAAAAAAGGTTAAATAAAAATTTTAAAAATTAAAACTGTATAATTTAAAATGTTCAGGTAATAAGCAGCCTCACAAATGTATATGTAATGGTTTGAAAGAAAGTGGCGCTGCAAATGGTCCAGCAACAGTTTGCTAATAACATAGACACACCGTTTGTGGGAGATCTTGGACTGGGTCTACTACAATTAAGTTCCATGATGAGACTATCTTTTAAATTGCAATTTACACCACAAATGTAACTTAACTTAGTTAAATTCAAATTATACCGCTAACCAATATCTTCCTAGCTTTATTGCAGTGAATGCTTAATTGTGAAAACAACTGTTTTCAATTACTCATCTAGAGCTGCAATGAGGTTCCATGTTGAGGTCCAAACTAATTTGACAACTAAAATAACAGCAACTACTGTGTTTTTCAGCCATCTGAGGGAGGGAGAAGTCTGGAGGGACCACAGGTATAGTGCATCTTCTCCAGGAGTATGGCACAGGGTTTGATATGTTCTGGAGTGACTTACTGCAGTCGCAGTGAAATCTTAGTGGCCAGATGAAAAATCCCCAAATTCTTGTTTTCATTAAGTCTGTTTCCTGACCTACTCTTTCCCTTCCTATACTGCCAATGGGCTTAGCGGAGGAAAGGTTTGTGTGTGTTTGTGTGTGTAATTGCGTGTGTGTGCAAGTGTGTGCGTATTTATATGTTTACATTCACATCATGAAAGAAACTTCTGTATATCAACTTTCTGTTTTTCTAGTCTCTGAACAGCAGGGACATCAACAGTTAACATGTTGGGTCATTTTCTCCTTCTTTTGTTTTCCCAGAAAGCAAATATTTATGTAATGGAGCAGTCAGAGCAGCCAAAGCATAGACCCAGAGACCCTTGGCCATGCAGCCGCGGTATTTGAGCTCTATTAGGAGCTGAGAGCAGAGCTGGATTTGGTTACTATAAATCCCAGATGTTGCCTTCAGAAGGGAAGGTGGGAAGTGGAGGGGATGTACAGGAGAGGCCTGTATCCCTGGTACCCAGTCTATATCCCCGAGTCCAATGATCTGCTGTGGAACCTCTCTGGGTGGATGGTGCCTGTACGCACAGATCTAGGATCAGTTTACCTTCCTCAAATCCTTACCTTGGATTAGGGCCAAACAAGCTACACGGGCTACTATTGAATATCACAGTCTTGGTTTCATTTTAAAACCCTCATCCGCCCATTTATCTCTATGTACCCAAGCCCAAGGACAATCGCATGTGGCTTTTTCTCAGGTCAGGGTGCGACTTTGATTAGCTTCCTCTGGGGAACAAGACCCCTGTAGGCACACGGTTCCTCTAGCAACGCAGTAGTGAGGTAGGGATGGAGGTGTAGCTGTTGGTATTTGTTTGGACTGTGTCCCTGTTTCCGTGAATTCTAACCTGGAAGGAAATGTGGCGGGGACCAGAGACAATGGGCTATTATAAGGTCCAGCTATATGCTCAAGACTAAAACAGGAAAACGGACTGAAACACACACACACCCACACTCTCTCTCTCTCAAAAGACCCACACACTCACAAACAGAAATCGTCTGACACATGCCTCACAGTCTCCAAATAGCTTTGGATCTCTCCCACAATAGATCTTTCATCCTTTCGTACCCATCCTAAACAAATGGATCATCCCAGCCCCAACCCTCCTCTATTTGTTGTAAAGGTGACGTGTCTGAGTTCACAGGACTATGCTGAGACTTTAGGTCCCAGTTATCAGGGATCTTATGGAAAAAGCCAGTGTTGTCCTCTAAGCCTGTATCTGTCCATGTGATAACAGAGAGAAGGGGAGCTTTGCTACATAAACTGTATGTGTTTATTTAGTTTGAGCCGTATATCCGAGGAGCAGGGGACAGGAGGGGTCAAGAGTGTGTGTCTGTGTCGGAGTGGAGCAGTGTGTGTGTAGCAGACACATAAAGGCTCAGCCTCTCAGGCCAGTGGTCCACAGAATTTTTTTATTTTTTATTTAACTTAGGCAAGTTAGTTAAGAACAAGTTCTTATTTACAATGACGGCCTACCTCATTGAAAACACTGGACCAATTGTGCACCGCCCTATGGGACTCCCAATCACAACCAAATGTGATTCTGCCTGGATTCAAACCAGGGACTGTAGTGTTGACTGCAGTGGCACCTTAGACTGCTTCGCCACTCAGTAGCCCAAAAGTCGTGATCACAGACATTCCTTATAGCATGCACAGTGCGGCACGCACACACACACACACACACACACACACACACACACACACCAGGCACACTCTTGACTCCTCCCTGCGTGTAAAGGACATGCAACATACTGAAATGTAATGTGTGTGTTTGTACGTCAGTCAACATGTGGATAACACTCTCTCCCATTCTGTTTTGGAGACAGTGTCTGTGTGTGTTTGTATTCACCTCAGGGTAATTAGTACTCAACATGTGGTGAAGAGTGGCATCTTAACAGTAGAGTGTGTGTTTGTGACAGTGGGCATGTAAGTGGAAAAAGAGGCATGCGGTCACCCATTCTGTGGTGGGGGTAGAGATTGGTCATTTTTCTATAAAAAAATGAGGGCACTAAAAGGTTCTTGCTCTCCAGAATTATAGAAACAACCAACAGAAGTTTTGTTGCTATGAGAAACAAACAGCTGGACTTGTTATCTTCCTCCAATGGGGCCTTGTGGTCTGAGCTTTTCTGTGCTGGTTGGTATGTGCTGCTGTTCACTTTTCTATGCTGGTCTCTGAAGTGGACCGTTCGGGTCTTTGCATCTGGTCTGTCAATTATGTGAAGATCCATGCTGGTCTTTGCTATTCTAACTAGTCCTCTCTGGTATCTGTACTGGTCTGTGCTGGTATCTCTTCTACTCTGTACTGGTCTTTGTATTGGTGTATTCTCAGAAAGACAGATGGTGGTGTAGGGATGATGCCAGGCCAGGGAGGCAGACAGAGACAGAGACAGGGCCTGATGTGGACTGACCTTGAGAGGAGACTGTGGTAGTCCTACTACTGTGCTGTGACAGCCAGTCTCTGCATGGCTCTCTGCCCAGACCTTCTACCCAGGCCTAGCCACCACTGGGTAGCATTCCTTACTTACCCTGAGGCCAGGTCCAGAGAGAGAATCTGCATCTCAAATGGTACCCTGTTCCCTATATAGTGCACTACTTTTGACCAGGGCCTTATATAGGGAATAGGGTGCCATTTGGGACAGAAACAGAGTGAGGCACAGGAGGCCTCCTTATATAGAGACCCAACTCTCTCCCCTCTCCACAGAGACACTGGTTTAACTGCATGTAAAATCCACATTGACCCTGCTGAGAGGTTTAAACACATTTTTTTAATGTCTTAAGTAATTTTAAATGTCTTGATAGTGCTTACTTACCATAAATGTTATTTTCAACAGCTGTTTATAGATCGCATCTACTCTCCTAAAACAGCCACTCAAAGCACTGCTTGTTACTGTATACACAGATCTGCCACATGACCACACAAATGAACGGCAAAAATGCTATGAAAACACACGCAGGGAGGAAAGCACACATGCATGCACACACAGACATGAAAGGAAGGAATGTTACATCTTAGGTTTGATTTATGATATACAGGGCAGTTTGGAACTAATTCAATGTAATGCTGAGATTGCAGGAGGGACTCCAACCTGTTATACACTTACCATTCCTTGAGGAACTTTAGTTTGAGTGTGTATGTGCAAGTGTGTGAGATTTTGTGTTTGTGTATGTGTGTATGGTATCTTCATTGGGAGCTGCTGGCATGGGGACAGTCAGACGGTGGATATGGAACTTGGCTTGGTGCTAAAGCCTGACTATAACTGAGGAGCCACGTATGCAGGGCCTTTACTGCCCAGCTAAAGACGATTCTGCCCCTGCCCTCCTCCCCTCTCTCACATACAAACACACACACACGCACGCACACACACACGTACACACACAAAAGAAGACAATGGCGCCCGGGGGGGATAGCTGTCGCCTTCGGACTCCTGACCAATTCTGCTATTTTGTGTTTTTTTTTACGTTGAGCCTCACTTTAAAAAAATAATAATATCGCCTATGACAGAAAACAGCTTCTGGACATCAGAACAGTGATCACGAACCTCGATTTGGATGAAGATTTATACAACGATTCGGCAGCTGTGGATGTACTGCTCATTGGGTAACCTTGAGCCACAGGACTGTTTTGGTAGCACAGACTGGAATATGTTCTGGTATTCATCCGATAACATTGAGGAGTTTACCACATCAGTCACCAGCTTTATTGATAAGTGCATCGATGAAGTCGTCCCCACAGTGACCTATGTACAGTACTTATCGCAACCAGAAAACATGGATTACAAGCAACATCCGCACTGAGCTAAAGGCTAGAGCTGCCACTTTCAAGGAGCAGGACACTAATTCGGACGCTTATAAGAAATCCCGCCACGACCCCATCAAACAGTCAAAATGTCAATACAGGACTATGGCAGGGATGTGGCAGGAATTGCAAACTATCGAGGGTTAGAAAGGGAAAACCCAGCTGCGAGCTGCCCAGTGACAGAGGCCTACCAGACGAGATAAATTCCTTCTATGCTCGCTTTGAGGCAAGCAAAACTGAACCATTAATTAGAGCACCAGATGTTCCGGACTACTGTATAATCTCCCTATAAATAGCCAATGTGAGTAAGACCTTTATACAGGTTAACATTCACAAGGTCGTGGGGCCAGATGGATTAGCAGGACGCATACTCAGAGCATACGCTGACCGTCAGGCAAGTGTCTTCACTGACATGTTCAACCTCTTCCTGACCCAGTCTGTAATACCTACATGTTTCAAGCAGACCACCATAATACCTGTGCCCAAGAACATGTCTAAATGACTGTTGCCCCGTAGCACTCACATCTGTATCCATGAAATGCCTTGAAAGACTGGTCATGGCTCAGATCAACACCATCATCTCCGACATCCTGGACCCACTCCAATTTGCATACCGCCCCAAAGATCCACAGATGATGCAGTCTCTATTGCACTCCACACTGTCCTCTCCCACCTGGACAAGAGAAACACCTATGTGAGAATGCTGTTCATTGACCACAGCTCAGTGTTCCACACCATAGTGCCATCCAAGCTCATCACTAAGTTCAGGACCCTGGGCTTGAACACATCCCTCTGCAACTGGATCCTGGACTTTCTGACGGGCCGCCCCCAGGTGGTGAGGGTAGGCAACAACACATCCACCAAGCTCAACACAGGGGCCCCCCAGGGGTTCGTGCTTAGTCCCCTCATATACTCCCTGTTCACCCACAACTACGTGGCAGCGCATGACTCCAACAACATCATTAAGTTTGCTGACGGAGCTTCCCAAGTAGCGCAGTGGTCTAAGGCACTAGTACTAGCTGTGCCACTAGAGATTCTGGGTTCAAATCCAGGCTCTGTCACAGCCGGCCGCGACTGGGAGACCCATGGGGCAGTGCACAATTGGCCCAGCGTCGTACGGGTTAGGGGAGGGTTTGGCCGGCAGGGATGTCCTTGTACCATCGCACACTAGTGACTCCTGTGGCAGGCTCGGTGCAGTGCACACTGACACGGTCGCCAGGTGTACGGTGTTTCCTCCAACACATTGGTGTGGCTGGCTTCCGGGTTAAGTGGGCATTCTCAAGAAGTAGTGCGGCTTGGTTGGGTTGTAATTCAGAGGACACACGGCTCTCGACCTTTGCCTCTTCCGTGTCCATACGGGAGTTGCAGCGATGAGACAAGACAAGACTACCAATTGGATACCACGAAATTGGGGAGATAAAGAGGTCCAAAAAAATAATAATGATAAATAAATTAAAGTTTGCTGATTTATTTATCATTATTTATTTTTTTGACCTCTTTATCTCCCCAATTTCGTGGTATCCAATTGGTAGTTACAACCTGATCACCCACGATGACGAGACAGCCTAGATTGTGCAAAGCTGTCAAAGGCAAAGAGTGGCTACTTTGAAGAATCTCAAATATAAAATACTGTATATTTTGAATTGTCTAATACTTCTTTGGTTACTATATGATTCCATATGTGTTATTTCATAGTTTTGATGTCGTCGCTATTATTTGACAATGTAGAAAATAGTACAAATAAAGAAAAACCCTGGAATGGGTAGGTGTGTCCAAACTTTTGACTGGTACTGTATGTATAGTTGAAGTCAGAAGTTTACATACACTTAGGATGGAGTCATTAAAACTTGTTTTTCAACCACTCCACAAATTTCTTGTTAACAAACTATAGTTTTGGCAAGTCGGTTAGGACATCTACTCTGTGCATTTTTCCAACAATTGTTTATAGACAGATTATTTCACTTATAATTCACTGTATCACAATTCCAGTGGGTCAGAAGTTTACATAAACTAAGTTGACTGTGCCTTTAAACAGCTTGGAAAAATCCAGAAAATGAAGTCATGGCTTTAGAAACTTCTGATAGGCTAATTGACATCATTTGAGTCAATTGGAGGTGTACCTGTGGATGTATTTCAAGGCCTACCTTCAAACTCAGTGCCTCTTTGCTTGACATCATGGAAAAGACTTGTAGACCTCCACAAGTCTGGTTCATCCAAGGGAGAACTTTCCAAACGCCTGAAGGTACCATGTTCATCTGTACAAACAGTAGTACGCAAGTATAAACACCATGGGACCACGCAGCCATCATACCGCTCAGGAAGGAGACGCATTCTGTCTCCTAGAGATAAATGTACTTTGGTGCGAAAAGTGCAAATCAATCCCAGAACAACAGCAAAGGACCTTGTGAAGATGCTGGAGGAAACGGGTACAAAAGTATCTATATCCACAGTAAAACGAGTCCTATATCGACATAACCTGAAAGGCCGCTCAGAAAGGAAGAAGCCACTGCTCCAAAACCGTCATAAAAAAGCCAGACTATGGTTTGCAACTGCACATGGGGACAAAGATCGTACTTTTTGGAGAAATGTCCTCTGGTCTGATGAAACAAAAATAGAACTGTTTGGTCATAATGACCATCGTTATGCTTGGAGGAAAAAGAGGGAAGCTTGCAAGTCAAAGAACACCATCTCAACGCAAGGAGGCCTACAAACCTGACTTAGTTACACCAGCTCTGTCAGGAGGAATGGGCCAAAATATTCACCCAACTTATTGTGGGAAGCTTGTGGAAGGCTACCTGAAACATTTGACCCAAGTTAAATAATTTAAAGGCAATGCTACCAAATACTAATTGAGTGTATGTAAACTTCTGACCCACTGGGAATGTGATGAAAGAAATAAAAGCTTAAATAAATCATTCTCTCTACTATTATTCTGACATTTCACATTCTTAAAATAAAGTGGTGATCCTAACTGACCTAAGACAGGGAATTTTTACAAGGACTAAATATCAGGAATTGTGAAAAACTGAGCTTAAATGTATTTGGCTAAGGTGTATATAAACTTTCGACTTCAACTGTACATACACTATATATATAAGTATGTGGACACCCCTTCAAATTAGTGGATTCCGCTATTTCAGCCACACCTGTTGCTGACAGGTGATAAAATCGAGCACACCGCCATGCAATCTCCATAGACAAACATTGGCAGTAGAATGGCCTTACAGAAGAGCTCACTGACTTTCAACATGGCACCGTCATAGTATGCCACCTTTCCAACAAGTCAGTTCATCAAATCTCTGCCCTGCTAGAGCTGCCCCGGTCAACTGTAAGTACTACTTTTGTGAAGTGGAAACATCTAGGAGCAACAACGGCTCAGCCATGAAGTGGTGGGCCACAAAAGCTTACAAAACGGGACAGAGTGCTTAAAAATCGCCTGTCCTCGGTTGCAACACTTACTACTGAGCTCCAAACTGGAAGCAACGTCAGCACAAGAACTGTTTGTCAGGACCTTCATGAAATGGGTTTCCATGGCCGAGCAGTTGCACACAAGCCTAAGATCACCATGCGCAATGCCAAGCGTTGTCTGGAGTGGTGTAAAGCTCGCCGCCATTGGACTCTGGAGCAGTGGAAACGCGTTCACTGGAGTGATGAATCAGGCTTCACTATATGGCAGTCCGACGGATGAATCTGTGTTAAGGTGAATGCCAAGAGAATGCTACCTGCCCCAATGCAAAGTGCCAACTGTAAAGTTTGGTGATGGAGGATTAATGATCTGGGGCTGTTTTTCATGGTTAGGGCTAGGCCCCTTAGTTCCAGTGAATGGAAATATTATTATAAATATTATTATATTCTTTACCTCTTTTTTGTGATATCCAATTAGCAGTTACGGTCTTGTCCTAATCGCTGCAACTTATATATGGAAACACGACCCTGCCAAGCTGCACTGCTTCTTGACACACTGCTCGCTTAACCCCAAAGACAGTCGCACCAATGTGTCGGAGGAAACACTGTCAAACTGGCGACCATGTCAGCGTGCATGTGCCCTGCCCACCACAAGAGTTGCTAGAGCTTGATGGGACAAGGACATCCCGGCCAGCCAAACCGTTCCCTAACCTGGACAACACGGCCAATTGTGCACTGTCTCATGGGTCTCCCGGTCGAGCCACTCAGGAGGCCAGTGAAGGGAAATCTTAATGCCACAGCATACAATTACATTCTAGACGTTTCTGTGCTTCCAACGTTGTGGCAATCGTTTGGGGAAGGCATTTTACTGTTTCTTCATGACAATGCCCCAGTACACAAAGTGAGGTACATACAAAAATTGTTTTGTCGAGATTGGTGTAGAATAACATAAATGTTGAAGTAATAATACTTCATCCTCTGAATTTGAATGATACTTATATTTTAATAGGAGTGTTTCGTCAATGAGATGCAGATGGAAATTGAGTCAAATGACTGATCATCCAATGGTTGGTTAGTCAGAATCCTTTTATTTATTGTGTCAAGTGGTCTTCCACCATGACATTGCATGGTCTAACCAAGAATATCTGGAAGTATTTACAATGTCTTATAATTAGATTGGTGGCTTTAGGCTGCTATGGAAAATACTCTCATCAAAATGTAATGACAGAGAGGGAGGACTACTCACTGAGCTGAACTTGAGCTTCCAAGTATCAGAGGGCACATTCAGCTCAAATACCTCCATGTTTCCAGAGGAAGAATAGGAGGAATAGGATTTATGAAAGTAGGACAACGTCATGTAGTATCTCTTATGAATTCCTTCACATTTGGACATATACCCTAAACCACCAAGTGGGTCACAATAGCAGAGGATGTGTACCGATATGTGGTTGCGTGTGTGTTACTACTGTTCCCCTACCCCCCTCTCCCGGAATATCACACCCAAACTATAAGAATGTAACCCAGCCTATTCTGCCCCCTCACTGGGTCGTTGCCCTGCCCTTTCTCACTTCAGGGTTAGTCATAAATGGTACCCTATTCCTTTTATAGTGCAGTACTTTTGACCAGGGCCCAAACGGCTCTGGTCAAAAGTACTGCACTATATAGAGGATAGGGTGTTATTTGTGATGCACTCCAGTCCCCTGTCTAAGGACCTCCAGAAGCCTGTTGATCCAGACACGCAGCGGACTGGCATTTCCTGTGGGCGGGGCCAGAGAGGCAGAGACATTCCTGGGCCAGGCACCTCCACTTCCTGTCTCTGTTCACACCCCGCAGAAAGACGTGTTTCCTGCCTCTCCCTCAACGCTCAATGACGCTCTGCAGAATCAGTATAGAAGACAGCTCAGACTGGCTGTAGGTGTAAAGCCTGCTCTAATCAAATGTATTAGGGTGAAAGGAAGTATTCATGATGGAGTGTTTCTCAATTACAGCACTGTAATTGTAAAGCCTGCTTCAGAGTTACAGGGCAGGAGGCACTTATATGTTAGCCATAGCCTTCACTGCTCAGGACTTCATTGGTCTTGCCTTTCTCTGACTCAATCATTGCTATCCAATAGCCTATATACTACTGTTTGTGGAAATGGTTTCACACTGTACATGATAGAGAAATGATGTCCATGGCATATCTCCCATGATGTATAGATGTACATCTAAACATACCTCCCATGCCAGTATGGTGTGTGATGGTGTGTCTCATGGGGGAGGTGTTATGTAATCTGGTGTGACTGTGCTGGACCTCCTGCTATGGGCAGCTGTCTGCACCAAAGGGTGGGTATGTATTCAACAGCTGGCCAGGGGGGGAGGGGGGGACAGAAGAGTACAGTAAGCCAGGGTCTCCCATTTCACATTTTATAATGATGAGAATGGAGAGAGGAAGGGTAGTGAGTGGGAGAGAAAGAAATTGTTAGATGAGGGCAGAATGACTATATCCAACATTAGGCATAGGATCCTATAAAATATTTTTGCCCTGCTAGAGACTGACTGGATCCAAAAGGTCCCTCATATAAAAGTTCCTATGCCTAAATAACGAGTATTTACCGCCTTAACCAGCACTCATGGTACAGTAAACAGAATGCTTCAACGGCTTATTGGTCTGGCATAATAGTGTATTTCTGTGTCCATAGCACCCTCTGCTGGTAAAGTTAGCTGTGAAGGAACAACTGACCATTTGAATGATGTAGCGTTAAGATTTCCCTTCACTGGAACTAAGGGGCCTCTTTACAGTTGGCACTATGCATTGGGGAAGGTAGCGTTTCCTGGCATCTGCCAAACCCAGATTTGTCCCTCTGACTGCCAGATGGTGAAACGTGATTCACTGTTTACAATTTTCCAGAGTCCAATGGTGGCAAGCTCCAGCCGATGCTTGGCATTGCGCACGGTGATCTTAGGCCTGTGTATGGCTGCTCGGCTCGCAACAAACAGTTATTGTGCTGACAGTGCTTCCAGAAGCAGTTTGGAACTCAGTAGTGAGTGTTGCAAACTAGGTCAGGCAAATGTTTACGTGCTATGCGCTTCAGCACTCGGCAGTCCAGTTCTGTGAGTTTGTGTGGTCTACCACTTTGCGGCTGAGCCGTTGTTGCTCCTAGACTTTCAACTTCATAATAACAGCACTTACAGTTGAACGGGGCAGCTCTAGCAGGACAGTGTCTTGACGAACTGAATTATTGGAAAGGTGGCATCCAATGACAGTGCTTTGTTGAAAGTCACTAAGCTTTTCACTAACGCCCATTCTACTGCCAATGTTTGTCCTTGATGTTATCGTCACAAATAATCCGGATAGGTATCAGTCTGGTGTTTTCTGTAATTACCTTAGTGATCACTGTTTTACAGCTTGTGTTCGTAATGGCTGCTCAGTGAAACAACCTGTCCTGATTTGTCATAGACGCTTGCTAAAAAACTTGAATGAGCAAGCCTTCCTTCATGACCTGGCCTCTGTAAATTGGTATAGAATCAGCTTGATCCCCTCTGTTGAAGACGCTTGGACATTCTTTTTAAAATATTTTCAGTGGTATAATACACCCCATAAAGATGAGAAAAAAACCAGGTTCAGCCCGTTTTGACAGTCATCTTGCAGAGTTACTCCAACTCAAGAATTCCATTTGGCGAAAGGCTCGGCACACACATACTCAGGCTGACTGGCTCTCGTTCAGGCAAATGAGAAATAAGTGCACTCAGGCTATCTGGAAGGCCAAAGTTAGTTACTTTAAGGAGCAGTTCTCTCTCTGTGGGTCTAACCCCAAAAAGTTCTGGAAAATGGTTAAAGACCTGGAGAATCAACCCTCGTCCTCACAGCTGCACATGTCCCATGATGTGGTTGTTACTGACAAGGTGCACATGGCTGAGCTCTTTAATCACCATTTCATTAAGTCAGGATTCCTATTTGACTCAGCCATCCCTCATTGCCCATCCAACATTTCCTCATCTCCCACCCCTTTTAATGCAACTAGCCCTGGTGCTCCTCCCTCTTTTTCCCCTGCCCTGCTACAAATTTTCACTGAGTCTGAGGTGCTAAAGGAGCTCCTTAAACTTGACCTCCCAAAAACATCTGGGTCAGATGGTTTAGATCCTTTAAGGTTGCAGCCCCTATCATTGCTAAGCCTGTCTCTCCTCTCTGGGGAGGTTCCCATTGCTTGGAAGGCAGCCACGCTGCATCCTTTATTTAATGGGGAGATCAAGCTGATCCTAACTGTTACAGGCCAATTTCTATTTTGCCCTGTTTATCAAGTGTTGGAAAAACTTGTCAATAATCAACTGACTGGCTTTCTTGATGTCTATCGTATTCTCTATTCTCAGAGAATGTAATGTCCATTTCTCTACCATAAGCCACCTCTAACATCATTTTAGAGAATCCTGCAGTACGTCCAACCGGCCTCACAACCGCAGACCACGTGTAACCATGCAAGCCCAGGACCTCCAAATCTGGTTTCTTCACCTGCGGGATCATCTGAGACCAGCTACCCTGGCAGCTGATGAAACTGAAGAGTATTTCTGTCTGTAATAAAGACCTTTTGTGGGGAAAAACTCATTCTGGTTGGCTGGGTCTGGCTCCCAAGTGGGTGGGCCTATGCCCTCCCAGGCCCAACCATGTTTGCACCCCTGCCCAGTCAAATTAAATAGGCCTTAATCTATGGATTTGATATATCTAAATTGACTGATTTCGTTAAATTAACTGTAATTCAGTCATATCGTTTAAATTGTTGCATGTTGCTTTTATATTTTTGTTTTTCCCATGTTCCTGACTTTCCCTGGTCCTTCTTTCCTCTGGCCTGTCTTCTGTTGGTTCACCTGCTCAAACCTTTTCTTTGTCCATCACTCCTTATTTCGTTTTCCTTGCTTCTCTCTTTCTTGATAGACCAAAAATAAGTTGAAGACAGCATCCAAGTAATTAAAGAAGACAACTATACTTGTACATTTGAAATATAGTTATAATCAGTTCAAATTAGAATTTCACCACTGTTGCAACCAAAATACTGTATCCCTGACAAGTTCAACAAAAAGGAACACAAACGCCTCGCAGACAGCAAACGAGCGGATTATTTGGGGGAGAAAATTAGCAAGAAATTGCGCCACTCTCAGGGTTTAGTCAATACTGCAGCGCAAAAAAGTACATCTACAATCAATGCCTCTAAATAATATGGGAAGGGCGGGGGGCCTCTAAACGTTTCAGTTAGAATACCAAATCCATTAAATTAAAACATTTTTGTGGCAGACATTTTTGAAATACGACGTCATTACAAATACAGCCCTTAACAGCACACACTCCATACTTGATCAACCCATTCATTAAAACTGGTATTTTATTTGACGAAGGAATTATTGTCTAACGGTAATGATGCTGTATGAAACTAACTCCACAGTTGTCTAATTGAAGGACAAAAATCTCCCTCACCCCCACCAGAGAGAGCTTGCTGCTGGCGAGACATTCGATTCATAGCTGCAAAATGGCCGACCGTCAACCAACTGACTTTCCAGCGCTTTAAAAACGAATTCTTCTGCACATTAGCTAGGTTTACATTATCATAGTACTTACTTAGAAATCAAGAGCACCAACAAGTATATTTCTTTGTTGGCCACATAACGTTACTTCATTATTCGTTTAGGGGCTGTTGATTTTCAAGTAGCCTCGAATGACAAAAAAAAACCGAGGATTTCGCACTGAAGCACTTTAGCCACAGATGAAAGAGGAAATAATCTTAGCTTTAGTTAGCTAGCTCTATTTCATATGTGATTCCTGAGGTGAGTATATCTTCGTCACTATTTGTAAAGTTGTTGGTTAACTGCATGCATATTTTGCAATGATATGCATATTCCATAGATAAGAGGCTATTGCTAACAGTCTTGCAACGCAGCAATTTTCTGTCGACATCGGTGCTAAAATATGTCTAGCTAGCATGCTACAGAGTTGATGTCGTCGCGCGAGTGAGCCTCTGGAGGAGTTCTCTTGGCGCTCACTTCTGTCACGAGCAGACCAATGTAGCAATATAAATCCGGAGTCTGGGTAGTAATCCTGCAGAAAATAATGCTGGCATACTTGTATTTAAAAAACACAACACATTTGGTGTTAGCTTGCTAGCTAGTTTAGCAACTAGTTATAGGGTGTGTAGTTGGTCGACACAGCAGATAGCTAATTTAGCTACATCTCTTTTACCTTGCTAGGTTGGTGCAAGACCTCGCGTACACTAAAATATGAAGATGTTGGTCCATTTACCGTTAGTCAGTGAACTACCTGTGTTGCGTGGATAGATAACGTTAGCTCATCGGTTTCGTGATCTGAGCCTGTTGTCCTTGTCGTGTGTCCATTTTTAGCCCGCCATAGTTTCATAACGATGGCTAACATCCATCGACATGCAGCGTTTTGGTTGTTAGCCACGGTTGCTGAATGGCCACCATCGGCAGGGTTTAGCATTAGCTAGTTACATTGTAATAATTGTTGCACCTTCATACTTGCAAAGGTAGCTAGCGAACTATGTTGCTTATTCCCATGCACGAAAGGTTACGTGCGTGAATGAAGGATAGCTGTTGCAGCTAACGTAACTAGCTACAGAAGGCTGACAGTAGTTACCCCGAGCTCCCGAAATCATGACAACTGTGGCTCATAGTGAGCCCCCATAGCCTCTAACGTTAACTATGCCACTGATAAATAAGGGCCAGATAGCTGCACATTCGCATCATGATCAGTTTTGTTGCCTTTGCAGGTCATTTTCAGAGCATTGTGTCCATGGCGATGTGTCACCTTGACTCTTATCAACAATGAGTGTGCTGGCTGTTCATGTATTTTTTGTGATGTAACGTTACATGCCCCGTTTTTTATTTGAATGCTTACTTATGGGTTCCTTAAGAGAAACATCAACCCGTTTAGTATATCTGGCCTTTTAGAAACAGTAACTGCATTTTAATAGGTGTGTCAAGGCAGCCATACTTCAGATCCCTTACAGTGCTGTCATG
Organism: Oncorhynchus tshawytscha; assembly: GCF_018296145.1. Classification (NCBI taxonomy): domain Eukaryota; kingdom Metazoa; phylum Chordata; class Actinopteri; order Salmoniformes; family Salmonidae; genus Oncorhynchus; species Oncorhynchus tshawytscha. The sequence goes on from NC_056453.1 coordinate 21,460,834, forward strand.
GCATAGGCTAGCTACTGTTAAGTCATAGTTTGAAAACAAGGCATTAGAAAGTGTGTCCCTGCTTTGTCAACAGGACTGGGCATTTAGCATTCGAAGCTTAGAACAAGACCTAAACACTCCATCCTTTTACTGGCTAACTCACAAGGCTTGGAGGGGAGGATAAGCCAGACATTTCCTGCAGGTGTATTATGTGGATAATTACCCTATGAACAGTACAGCACCTGCCAAGCAATCTTCTGAACCCTAGGCTTGTAGATCATTGTGGCTCAAGCCAGTATATAGATTGTTCTAAGGACAGTTGCACTGGTTTGCGGTTTATAATGTGTTTCTTCTATTTCCTCTCACCCCAGAAAAGAGTATCAGGACAGGGAACAGTAGTTCATGGAAGACAAGAAAAGGAAGAAAGACGACAAAAGGAAAAGGGAAGCATCTCAGAAGGTAAAGATGTATTTCCACGCCAACATACAACTTTGCTCAGAATGATGCTCAGTTTAACTTGTTGCAGTCTCATTGTTTTTCTTAGAACTTTTGTTTTGACACAATAGTATTCTGATGAACCAGATTATATGCTACATGATATCACCAAGTTGTGATGACCTGGCCAGCTGGGGTATATTCAGTATTGCAAAGTTGTATACAATACACACAACAAGTCTCAATAAATTAAATGTAATGAATAATAGATTGTTGATTAGTGTTGTTATGCCTGGCACTCTGTCCAGACCACAGTACTCCAACCAGCCACTTCCACACCACACATTTGACTCTCTCATTGTCCTACTTTGATGTTCATACAGTTATGTTTGTTTTTCACTTGAATGTCTTTAACAAATTAATTAATATCTCCATATTTGGCTTTTGATGTACTTTTGTCTTATTTCAGGTTGCAGAGCAAAAAAACAAAGGTGAGTGGTGTCTTTGTGTCCTCTGCTAGATTCACCTGGTTGCAATGTTCACAACGTCGCACCTGTTTCTCTGTCTGCTTATGGTGGTCTAGTCGTTCTCATCGCTAGCATTTTTTTTGCGACACCTAATGAGGAACTTAGTACTGTTCCAGTATGCAGATTTTTCGTCACTGATCATTTGTACTAATCACGATTTCGCAAGTGCTTGCATCTTTGGCTCATAGACTTGCCCAAAACTGAGTTTCTGTTCGGAGGGGTGGAGACTTTGCTAGAGACTTCGCTAGTCTCATTAGTACATTTTCTAATATTTCTCCCACCAGAACTTAATCAAGCATCTGATGCAATTACGCAAGATTTTGGTTCTGGGTAGCCTGAGCTTTGTTTGTTTATGCGGTTGGCTTTGTGCTTTGTCACTCCAGTGACACTATCCAGCAGATAAAGAGCACTGTTTCTTTCCCTCTTCCATCCTTCTCACAAGTAACTGAATATTGGAATATATTAAATCAAATCGTATTTGTCACATGCGCTGTACACAACGGGTGTAGACCTTACAGTGAAATGCTTACAACCTTAACCAACAACACAGTTTAAAAAAATATATGAAAAAAAAAGAAGAAATAAAAGTAACAAATAATTAAAGAGCAGCAGTAAAATAACAATAGTGTGGCCAGTACCCCCTGTACATATTAGGGAATGCATTTGGAAAATATTGACATACATTTGAAAATACTCATACAAATATTGCAATACTCCATGCATTTTAACTCCGGTCTGATTTGCTCTAGAGTTATTTGAAATGTATTTGGAATCCTTGTGCGATCCCAGGATATTTGGTAATACTGGCACTGAACACAAAAGGGGTGCTATTTTTGAACCCCAAAGGTTAGCAATGCTAACAAGTATATGTAAAATCCCATAGGGAATGAACACATTGAAAACATTTTATGCAGTCTCTGACAAACAATTTGCAGGACAGACATCCCAGCTCTTAAAGTTATACAAGTAACGCAAAATTGCTACTCAGTTTGCTGTACGCACAAAGCAAATATTAGACCGTAAGCCTCTAGATCCAGGAGTGGATTCTCTGCTGTTACCAAGACTCTTAATTTTGCAAGAAGCTAGCTAACTAGCCACTAAATTAGCAAACCAAATGTACAACTGCAGAGCAATTAGCACATGTTAGACAGTTAACTTAGTTATAAGATATCTAGCTGGCAAAGTTGTAATTTCCATACTGTAGCTAGATTTCCTGACGAGTGCTGCACAACAGTCAACGGTCTCGTCGTTATGTGTTTGAAAACATATAAAATATGACTGGGGACTACCGGTAAGCTTCGAAATGAAAAATGTGAAGGGTGAAATGAACAACGCAATCTGCTTTATCTCCTAACTTAGGGCAGAAGTTGACTGCAGTTATTTACTTAAAAAGTAGCTACAGATATTCCGATAGATAAAGAGTCTTAAATAGTTTCAACGGTCATCCCGTGGCTATTTCCAAATACCCCTGTTCATTGCCCAAGCCAATTTCAAATAACCCAAGCCAATTATTTCAAAATACTTCAAATGAAAGTAGTATATTTGGCTATGTATTTGATGTATTTGAACCAGGTCTGGTCTATTGTTTAGATGCATGTGGCAATTTGACTCTATTTAACTTTATTTAACTAGGCAAGTCTGTTAATTAAGAACAAATTCTTATTTTCAATGATGGCCTAGGAACAGTGGGTTAACTGCCTGTTCAGGGGCAAAACAACAGATTTTTACCTTGTCAGCTCAGGGGTTTGAACTTGCAACCTTCTGGTTACTAGTCTAATGCTCTAACCACTTGGCTACCCTGCCGTACGATGATGGCTAGATAAAATGTTTTATTATCCACTAGGAAATATTATTTTAATTTCATATCACCATTTTTATGCTGACTGTCCTCTATACTCCTTACTAACTTCTCTCTGTCTTCTCCTTCACCATGCAGTGCCAGAATTGACCAAGCCCTTGTCCACCCAGTCTCCTGCTGCCCCCAGCTCTGCTTCCCCCAGCCCTGGACCCATCCCCTCGGCATCCTCCTCCCCTGCCACCGCGGCTGCAGGCGGCGCCCCCCCTCAGGGCGGGAACAATGCGAAGCGGCCGGCGGTGGCCAACGGACAGCCCCCCACAGCAGGCACCCAGGCCCCCCAGCGCTACATGCCCCGCGAAGTGCCCCCGCGATTCCGCTGCCAGCAAGACCACAAAGTGCTACTGAAGAGGGGCCAGCCGCCGCTGTCCTCCATGCTACTGGGTGGAGGGGGCGGAGGGGGAGACGGCCTCAACGCAACCATGGCTGCTGCCTCAGGTGGGTGTCTGGCACGAGTCGACATGGGGCATCATGCGAAGTTAGGCTCTGTTTGAATACTTTATAAGTGCATCCCACTTTACTCGCTTTGTCTTGGTAGACCGTTTTGGGGAAAACTGTTTGTTCTCTCTTTGTCCAAGTCCATAAAAATTGGGCGGCAGTCAATGTGTGTGTCTCTCGTGTCTTTGTTGTTTCCCGTCCAGATTCCAGTCCAGGCTATGTGGGTCCAGCTGCACCCTCACTGCCCCTCACCTCGTCATCCTCTTCATCATCAATCGCTGCTTCTTCTACTTCTTCAAATTATGCAAATTCCACGTGGGGGACGGGCTCTGGCAGCCTGCCCTCCTCTCAGGGCAGGGAGAAGGTCATTGTGGACGGCTCGGACCTAGAGGAGTGGCCTAACATTGCCCCTGGCGACGGGAGCGGAGGAGGTGGAGCTTCAGGGCCAGGAAGCGGTAGTGAGTCGTCGGTGGAGGGCGGTGGTGGAATGCCGAACAGCTGTGCCTCATGGAAAGGTGGGGATCCTGGCAGTCCTTCACCCACTTCCTCGTTCTCAATGTCCAATGAATGTATGCTGTCCGGCAGTGTGGTGTGGGGGTCTGCTGCCTCACAGGGTCCTGTAGAAGGGAATGCAGCCCCAGGGACGTCATTGCCACCCATTCCCAAATCCTCCCCTCTGCCAGTGGGCCCTGATGGCTCACTTGGTGGCAGTGGGGGGATCCCTGGTGCCAACTTCAACCCAAATGCCAACCCTTCTGCCTGGCCTGCCCTAGTGCAGCAGGATGGAGCTGGGGCAGCTTCCTCTGAAGGTGCCCCCCCCTCTTCCTTCCTCCAGAGCCAGGTTGGGTCTCTGTCTGCCAACAACCCTCCCCCGGCCCTGGGGAACCCACCTCTAGCTTTGAATCAATCTGCTCATCAGCACCAACTTCACCAAATGCAATCCAGAGAAAGAGAGCACCCGTCGGACGGGGGCTGGGGTGGAGCGGCGCTGGAGACCGGAGCAGGACCAAAAAATGCGGGGACAGGGGAGGGAGCCAATATAGACTGTGGGGGAGGAGGCAACGGGGGAGACAACCTCTCTGCTTCCCAAACCTCTTCCTCCTGGGGAGGCCAGCCTTTCCCCGCTGCTAACTCCAAAACGGGTGCCTCAAGGACTGATGGTTGGGAAGGGGGAGCTGCTGAGGGTGGTGGAGGCTCGCGGTGGGGGTACAGTGCTCAGGGGGTAATGGAGGGAAAGCCTGGGGCGCTGGAAGTGGGGGTAACACTCAGACCGCCGGGGTATCTCAGGGAGGGTGGGGAGGAGGAGGAGAGCGAGGGTCTTCAGTTGGAGACTGGGGAGGTAATTCAGGTGGGATGGGTGGAAGTGGTGGAGTTGGCAATTCAGGAGGGGAGGCTGGTGGTGTCGGCGGCCGCAGCAGTAGCAGCAGCAGCAGTGGGGGCAGCATCGGCAACCCCCCTGCCGCCGCCTCTTCTCCCAAATCATCCACCACTACAACAAGAGCTTTGGACAATCAGAAGGGAGTTGGAGTGGGGGACGGAGGGACAGAGGGGGACACAGGGGAGTGGGGGGGGGGCCGGGGTGGAAGAGGTCATTCTTCATCCAGAGGTGGCGGCAATCACAATCAACACCATGGGTATGGCCACCACCGGTATTCCCATCCCCCACCACCCAACCCTGAAGTGGCCTTACAGGCAATGCTCAGCCGCAATGACCTGGACCCGCGCGTCCTCTCCAACACAGGCTGGGGCCAGACCCAGATCAGACAGAACGTGGCCTGGGACCTAGAACCAGGAAAAGGAGGTTCTGGGTTGTCTGCTTCATCCAAAAACTCTCCACCTCCCATTGGTCCGTCTTCTCAGTACTCCACTGGCTCTGCTACAACTACTGATTCTCCTTCCCTTCTCCCTGGCTCAGCTCCAAACCTGAACTCCAACCCTTCCCTGGGGACCTCTGGTGGCTCTGGGGAGGGCTGGGAGAGTGGTGGTAACAGCAGCAGCGGTTGCAGCAACTCCCTACCCAACCGAGGACCACCTCACCCGGGATCCAACATGAGGAATGTTTCTGGTGTCACACAATCTGCGTCAATGACCACTGGAGCAGGTATGGGAGGAGGAGGAGGCCTTGGACCAGGCCAGGGTAAGCCTACAGGAGGCTGGGGTGGGGTAGGACCAGGGGAGAGCCAAGGAAAAGGATGGGGGAACGAAGGATCAGAGTGGGGTGGAGGGAGGGAACGTAGTAGTAGAGGAGGGTGGGGAGATAATGGACAACAGGGTAACCAAGGTGGAGGAGGAGGAGGTGGTGGCTGGGGAGGCAGCCAGGAGGAGAAGGGGACAGGAGGAGGATGGAAGGAGATGGGGAGGGATGGAGGAGGGTGTGGTGGACAGAGGGAGAGGGGTGGGGGGACTGGGGAGAGCGAGAGGCCAAATCGAGCAGTGGAGGAGGAGCATGGGGAGAGGAAAGGAAAGGTGGGGAGACTCAGAAGTCGGTACGTGGGGTAGCTGGGACGAGGGAGCCCCTAGGAGAGCCTGGGGGCAGGAGGTACATGTGGAGGAGGGGCAGGTGTGGACATGGGGGCAGCAAACCCCACCAGGGGCGTTGGGGTGGAGGGGGGGGTGGGAAAATGCACCCGTCACAGATGCCAAACAGCCAGACAGCCTCTGTGAAAGGTCCCATGGCACAAAAGCAGCAGCACCAATCACAGCCCCAGCAGCAGCCGCTACCGCAGCAAGCACTGGACCCAGGGGACATGCAAGGAGGAGAGGGCTGGGGGAGACCATCGGGCCCCCAGGCCCAAAACCAAAGCAGCTCAGGCTGGACGGCCGGACCCATCCCCAGCGGTCCTAATGGAGGAGAGGGGCCGCAGTCCAGCGGTTGGGAGGAACCTTCACCACAATTCATTAGCAGGAAGATGGACATTGACGATGGGACGTCGGCTTGGGGAGACCCCAGCCAGTTTAATAACAAGACTGTCAACCTGTGGGAGAAGAACGGCGTTCCCACTGGTCAGCAGCTGCCAATGCACGGCCAGGGACCAGGACCACCGCCCCAACAGCAGCAGCCTGGGCCTCCAGCTCTACAGCAGCAACCTGGGCCTGGGAGGCAGCCCACTGGGATGGGAGGCAGGGACATCAACCCTGGCCATGGACCTGGACCTGGGAAAGCTCCAGGGATGGGTAAGAGACTAACTGTTAGGCTGATGTGCAGGACCGTTCGCATAGATTTTTTTAAATATAAGATTTAAGCCTATTACCTAATAGACATGCGGAGTGGAAGGCTTATAGAACTCAGTCTTTCCCATCAACCTATAGAGCACAGTACATAAATCACACCACTGTGTCACTGATGGATACATCCCTATCCCTGCCCATGTGTGTAGCTCCATCGTCTGGCTGGGACGGTGGCTCTCCCTCAGACCCCCCGGTGGACAACGGCACCGCAGCCTGGGGAAAGCCCACTGAGACCCCCACCGGCTGGGGAGACCCTGGGGAGGAACCTGGGAAGAACACCTCTGGCTGGGGAAACCCCTCACCCAACCCCATCAAATCTGGTAAGGAAACTAACTACTGTAAAGCCTCAAAAAGACATGACGATGTCTGATTAGGTTCAGTGCATTCAGAAAGTATTTAGACCACTTTACCTTTTCTACATTCTAAAATTGAGTATATTGATTTTTCCCTTCATCAATCTACACACAATACCCCATAATGTTAAAAAAATATATATATATATATTTTTTTTTTACAAATGTACACATTTTCATAGTATTCAGACCCTTTACTCAGTACTTTGTTGAAGCACCTTTGGCAGAGACTACAACCTCAACTTCTTGGGTATGACACTACAAGCTTGGCACACCTGTATTTGGGAAGTTTCTCCCATTGCTGCACAGCTATTTAGCAGGTTTTCATCAAGGATCTCTCTGATCTCCCTCTGCTCTGTTAATATTTCCCTCAATCCTGACGAGTCTCCCAGTCCCTGCCGCTGAAAAACATCCCCACAGCATGATGCTGCTACCACCATGCTTCACCGTAGGGATGGTGCCAGGTTTGCTCCAGACGTGATTCTTAGCATTCGGGCCAAAGAGTTCAATATTGGTTTCATCAGACCAGATAATCTTGTTTCTCATGGTCTGCGTCCTTGAGGTGCCCTTTGGCAAACTACAAGCGGACTGTCATGAAGTTAGTGCCATTCTGCCCACAGAGCAGTGACGAGTTCTAGTGAGCAGCGACCATTTATGTCCATGACCGTTATAATATTCTATTTACTCTGATCATGCTAAATTCTCAGAGTAAATCGTCAGTAACTTTTTAACCATTAATGGTGGAGACATAGGGTTTGTTTACAAAATGTCTCCCAAAAAATCCAGACACAATCACAGATTTGCAGTGTCGTCATAACACACAGCATATTATTGGTGTAATAATGCTACTCATTGTTATTTCCATAGCAGGTTCAAAGTCTATGCAAGAAGGAGGCTGGGGTGAGGGAGACCAGGGCTCGGTGGCGGCCTCGCGTCACCCCAGCTGGGAGGAAGAGGAGGAGGGAGGAGCAGGGGTGTGGAACAGTGTTGGGTCCCAGGGCAGCAGCTCGTCCTACAACAGTGGGGGCTGGGGCCAAGGTCATGGGGGCAAGAAGCCCAACAACAAGGTAGGACAGCATCCACAATGGGTTAGGTTAGGTTTTCTATGGTGGTTGCCTCATTCAGAAACTTGAGAGGAGTTGGATATTTGATGAGGCCTTTTGGTGGGAAAATGGCCTTTGTTTGTGCCAGAAGAAAACCTACTGCCAGAAATGTTATATCTGTATGTTTGTCTCTCAGGCTCCCCTGAAGAGTGGAGGAGGAGACTCCTGGATGAACCCCATGAACAAACAGTTCTCCAACATGGGGCTCCTGGTAAGTTTCAGAGAAAAGGCTAAGTTTAGAGCCCACAGGCATCCACTGTGTGTTTGAGATACTGTATGTAGTGAGAAATGTGTTGTTGTATCTATTACAATGAGCGTGACATGCCAATAGGTGTGGTGGGGTTGATTTATGATGGTGGTAGTGATGAGGATATGTGCTGTGTTTGCAGGGTGATGATCCTAGTGGGCGGCCTCTGGACTTGGCCCCTGGTCCTCCTCAGGATAAGAAGATGGAAGGAGAGAAGCGAGGGATGGTCCTGAATGACTACAATGGAGAGATGCGTAAAGGAGGGCAGAGAGCCATGGGAGGAGGAGGGATGGTCTACCGTTCACCTGGTTCCAAAGAGATGGGGCCTGGCGACCCTGGGCCTTACTATGACAAGGTTGGTACCTCAGACCATTGCAACGCTCTGTGGATGGGTCTCAAATGGCATCCTATTCTCTTTATAGTACACTACTTTTGATAAGAGCCCTATAGGTATTGGTCAAAAGTAGTTTACTAAAGGGTACATGGTTCCATTTCGGACGCAACCTCTGTGACTTTGACTTCTCCAAGTACCACTTGTCTCATTAACACTTTATTCTATGTCTCTTTCTTCCTTCCCCTCCTTCTTTTGGTAACCTTCTTCCTGTTCCCTCCTTATTTTGGTGTCCCTCTTCGTGTGCCCTCCTTCTTTTGGTGTCCCTCTTCCGGTCCCTTCCCTGTCTCACCTACTTCTTCCCCCATATTGGGAAACTACTTTGATTGGCTGTCACTGTGATCAGCAGACCTTGCCTTTCACCAATCAGGATGGGTGCCTTGGGGAGGAGTACTCTCCACCCTCTGTCTACAAGCCCTCCCCTCTCTACAACCACACTATCCCCCCTAGACAAGTAAGGCTGTGTCCCTCTGTCTCCATTAGACCATCAGCTCATTGCTTCACCACTAAGCTGGTCCCAGATCTGTTTCTGCTTTAGCCAACTGATTATTGTTGTTATTCCATAAGATCTGGGACAGGCTACTTCACCACATCTCCCTGTACATAGAAACTTATCTTACTGTCCATCCCTCATAAATTGTGTTCTTAAAAATCAATGAGTACATATCATTTAATAGAAAAAAAAATGTATGCAGCAATTGCAGATTTTCCCTTTAAGCATCAAGTACAAAGTCCCCCAAAATCATTTCCTCTGTGTCAGTGTTGTATCGTCTCATTTCCCATCTCCCCCATCGTTATGTCTGTCAAAGAGTCAGCCATGTTTGTAACCCACTCCCTCCCTCTGTTTCCTTGTCAGGGTGGTCATAACATGTTTGGCAGCAGCGGTGGTGGGATGCCCCAGTCCAGACACCAGCCCGGTGTGCCACCCATAAACCCGTCCGCAGGGATACGAGCACAAGTGCCTCATCAGTTCCTGTCACCTCAGGTACCCTTTTTGTTTATTATTAATATATATATATTTTAACATTTTATCAGACTAGAAGTAGTCAGTTGTTTTTACGTTCACCTTTACAAGGCTTTTTTCAAGGGACTCCCTTATGTAAATCAGTCTCCTATATGCCCAAACCTCTGCTCAGAACAAAAGATTTTTGGTCCGTTGGTTTCTTAGTAAGTTCTTTCTGTGAAACGTTGTTTCCAGAGATGTGATTTATTTCACCAGCCTGCTCTTGATCATAGGCTAATGGGAGTATTTAGGTGACTACACTCAATGGATTAAAAAAAACCTCAGCAAATCGATGAGGAGTGCACTCACTGATTTTCTGTTTTGAAATGGAATGTGCTAGACAAGATGCTTTATTCCACGTTCCCATGGTAACACGATGGTCCGTGTTCCAGGTGCCAGGTTCTGTGCTGAAGCAGATGCCGCCTCCCAGCGTGGGTGGAGTCGGAGGTGTGGGTGGGGTGGGGGCTGTAGGAGGGGGCGTGTTCCCCCCTCAGCTGTCCCCCCAGCACATCGCCATGCTGAGCAGCATCTACCCTCCGCACATCCAGTTCCAGCTGGTGAGTAGCTATACTCCTATACAACACTAGAATGATCACAGTAGTGGTCAGAGAACAAAGCCTTGAGGAACACAAAAACTTACCTTAGATTTGTTCTGATTAAAGCCATGTTGGTTGAAGCATCAATGTTTTTATATACAGTTGAAGTCTGAAGTTTACATTCATTTTAGCCAAAATCATTTAAACTCCATTTTTCATAATTCCTGACATTTAATCCTAGTAAAAATGTCTTGTTTTAGGTCAGTTAGGATCACCACTTTATTTTAAGAATGTGAAATGTCAGAATAATAGTAGAGAGAATGATTTATTTCAGCTTTTATTTCTTTCATCACATTCCCAGTGGGTCAGAAGTTTACATACACTCAATTGGTATTTGGTAGCATTGGTATTTGGTAGCAACTTGGGTCAAACATTTTGGGTAGCCTTCCACAAGCTTCCCGCAATAAGTTGGGTGAATTTTGGCCCATTCCCCCTGACAGAGCTGGTGAAACTGAGTCAGGTTTGTAGACCTCCTTGCTCGCACATGCTTTTTCAGTTCTGCCCACAAATGTTCTATAGGATTGAGGTCAGGGCTTTGTGATGGCCACTCCAATACCTTGACATTGTTGTCCTTAAGCCATTATGCCACAACTTTGGAAGTATGCTTGGGGTCATTGTCCATTTGGAAAACCCATTTGCGACCAAGCTTTGACTTCCTGACTGATGTCTTGAGTTGTTGCTTCAATATATCCACATAATATTCCTACCTCATGATGCCATCTATTATGTGAAGTGCACCAGGCCCTCCTGCAGCAAAGCACCCCCACAACATGATGCTGCTTCCCCCGTACTTCACGGTTGGGATGGTGTTCATCGGCTTGCAAGCCTCCCCCATTTTTCTCCAAACATAACAAAGGTGATTATTGCCAAACAGTTCTATTTTTGTTTCGTCAGACGAGGACATTTCTCCAAAAAGTACTATCTTTGTCCCCATGTGCAGTTACAAACCTTAGTCTAGCTTTTTTATGGCGGTTTTGGAGCAGTGGCTTCTTCCTTGCTGAGCGGCCTTTCAGGTTGTCGATATAGGACTCGTTTTACTGTGGATATAGATACTTTTGTACCTGTTTCCTACAGCATCTTCACAAGGTCCTTTGCTGTTGTTCTGGGATTGATTTGCACGTTTCGCAACAAAATACGTTCATCTCTAGGAGACAGAACTCATCTCCTTCCTGAGCGGTATGACGGCTGCATGGTCACATGGTGTTTATAATTGCGTACTATTGTTTGTACATATGAACGTAGTACCTTCAGGCGTTTGGAAATTGTTTAAGGATAAACCAGACTTGTGGAGGTCTACAAAAAAATTCTGAGGTCTTGGCAGGTTTCTTTTGATTTTCCCATGATGTCAAGCAAAGAGGCACTGAGTTTGAAGGTAGGTCTTTAAATACATCCACAGGTACACCTTCAATTTACTCAAATTATGTCAATTAGCCGATCAGAAGTTTCTAAAGCCATGACATCATTTTCTGGAATTTTCCAAGCTGTTTAAAGGCACAGTCAGCTTAGTTTATGTAAACTTCTGACCCACTGGAATTGTGATACAGTGAAATAATCTGTCTGTAAACAATTGTTGGAAAAGTACTTGTGTCATGCCCAAAGTAGATGTCCTAAGCGACTTGCCAAAATTATAGTTTGTTAAAACCTCTTGAGCTTACTTGAGACGCAGACGTCTCACCTAGAGCTCTAGAAATGCACATGCGCGACGCTATATGCTAATGGTATTAGTTAAAACGCAAACGTTCATTAAAATACACATGTTTGGTATTAAAATAAAGCTACAGTCATTGTGAATCTAGCCACCGTGTCAGATTTTTAAAATGCTTTTCAGCGAAAGCATGAGAAGCTATTATCTGATAGCATGTAGGGGATGTAAACAAAAGAATTAGCATAGTCGGCGCTACACAAACCGCACAATAAAATATAAAACATTAATTACCTTTGACCATCTTCTTTCTTTGCACACCTTGATGTCCCATAATCAATACTGGGTCTTTTTTGGATTAAATCGGTCCATATATAGCCTAGATATCGATCTATGAAGACTGTGTGGAAAACGGAAAAAAGAGCGTTTCATAACGTAACGTCATTTTTAAAAGTTAAAAATTCGACGATAAACTTTTACAAAACACTTGAAATACCTTTCTAATGCAACTTTAGGTATAACTACACGTTAATAAGCTATAAAAATCATCAGGAGGCGATGTAAATTCGATAGCCTGCCGTGTGGAAAAATGTCCGGAGAAAAAGACAGACAATGCCTCGGGTTGGTGGTCGGAGAGAATCGGTTCCCTTTGGGCGGATCTACCAAGAATCAATTCAGATTCAAATGAGGAGACTCTATAGATCCTGTGGTAGCTGTAGGTACTGCAAGCTTGGCCAAATATATTACGGTTCACCTTTAACAATTCATGGGAGTGGCGCATGGATACTTTTTCCATCTCCAGTGATCAGATTTTCCTGCGCTTTTGATGAAACAGACGTTCTGTTATAGTCACAGCCGTGATTTAAACAGTTTTGGAAACGTCTGAGTGTTTTCTATCCACACATACTAATCATATGCATATACTATATTCCTGGCCTGAGTAGCAGGACGCCAAAATGTTGCGCGATTTTTAACAGAATTTCAGAAAAAGTAGGGGGGAAGCTTAACAGGTTAACAAGAAATTTGTGGAGTGGTTGAAAAACTAGTTTTAATGACTCCAACCTAAGTGTATGTAAACTTCTGACTTCAAACTGTGTGTGTGTGTGTGTGTACACTGCTCAAAAAAATGAAGGGAACACTAAAATAACACATCCTAGATCTGAATGAATGAAATATTCTTAATAAATACTTTCTTCTTTACATACAGTGGGGCAGCCACCAATTGTGCAAGTTCTCCCACTTAAAAAGATGAGAGGCCTGTAATTTTCATCATAGGTACACTTCAACTATGACAGACAAAATGAGAGAAAAAAAATCCAGAAAATCACATTGTAGGATTTTTAATGAATTAATTTGCAAATTATGGTGGAAAATAAGTATTTGGTCAATAACAAAAGTTTGTCTCAATACTTTGTCATTGCCAACAAAGGGTATATAACAGAGGTCAAACGTTTTCTGTAAGTCTTCACAAGGTTTTCACACACTGTTGCTGGTATTTTGGCCCATTCCTCCATGCAGATCTCCTCTAGAGCAGTGATGTTTTGGGGCTGTTGCTGGGCAACACGGACTTTCAACTCCCTCCAAAGATTTCTTATGGGGTTGAGATCTGGAGCCTGGCTAGGCCACTCCAGGACCTTGAAATGCTTCTTACGAAGCCACTCCTTCGTTTGCCCGGGCGGTGTGTTTGGGATCATTGTCATGCTGAAAGACCCAACCATGTTTCATCTTCAATGCCCTTGCTGATGGAAGGAGGTTTTCACTCAAAATCTCACGATACATGGCCCCATTCATTCTTTCCTTTACACGGATCAGTCATCCTGGTCCCTTTGCAGAAAAACAGTCCCAAAGCATGATGTTTCCACCCCCATGCTTCACAGTAGGTATGGTGTTCTTTGGATGCAACTCAGCATTCTTTGTCCTCCCAACAGAGACGAGTTGAGTTTTTACCAAAAAGTTATATTTTGGTTTCATCTGACCATATGACATTCTCCCAATCTTCTTCTGGATCATCCAAATGCTCTCTAGCAAACTTCAGACGGGCCTGGACATGTACTGGCTTAAGCAGGGGGACACATCTGGCACTGCAGGATTTGAGTCCCTGACGGCGTAGTGTGTTACTGATGGTAGGCTTTGTTACTTTGGTCCCAGCTCTCTGCAGGTCATTCACTAGGTCCCCCCGTGTGGTTCTGGGATTTTGGCTCACCGTTCTTGTGATAATTTTGACCCCACGGGGTGAGATCTTGCGTGGAGCCCCAGATCGAGGGAGATTATCAGTGGTCTTTTATGTCTTCCATTTCCTAATAATTACTCCCACAGTTGATTTCTTCAAACCAAGCTGCTTACCTATTGCAGATTCAGTCTTCCCAGCCTGGTGCAGGTCTACAATTTTGTTTCTGGTGTCCTTTGACAGCTCTTTGGTCTTGGCCATAGTGGAGTTTGGAGTGTGACTGTTTGAGGTTGTGGACAGGTGTCTTTTATACTGATAACAAGTTCAAACAGGTGCCATTAATACAGGTAACGAGTGGAGGACAGAGGAGCCTCTTAAAGAAGAAGTTACAGGTCTGTGAGAGCCAGAAATCTTGATTGTTTGTAGGTGACCAAATACTTATTTCCCACCATAATTTGCAAATAAATTCATTAAAAATCCTAGTGTGATTTTTATTTATTATTATTTTTTTTTCTCCTTTTGTCTGTCATAGTTGAAGTGTACCTATGATGAAAATTACAGGCCTCTCATATTTTTAAGTGGGAGAACTTGCACAATTGGTGGCTGACAAAATACTTTTTTGCCCCACTGTAGTTGAATGTGCTGACAACAAAATCACACACAAATGATCAATGGAAATCAAATTTATCAACCCATGGAGGTCTGGATTTGGAGTCCCACTCAAAATTAAAGTGGAAAACCACACTACAGGCTGATCCAACTTTGATGTAATGTCCTTAAAACAAGTCAAAAGGAGGCTCAGTAGTGTGTGTGGCCTCCACGTTGCCTGTATGACCTCCCTACAACGCCTGGGCATGCTCCTGATGAGGTGGCGGATGGTCTCCTGAGGGATCTCCTCCCAGACCTGGATTAAGCATCCGCCTACTCCTGGACAGTCTGTGGTGGATGGAGCGAGACATGATGTCCCAGGTGTGCTTAATTGGATTCAGGTCTAGGGAACCAGCAGGAACTGCTGACACACTCCAGCCACGTCATTTTGCAGGGCTCTGCAAGTGCTCCTCCTGCTCCACCTTGCACAAAGGCGGCAGTAGCGGTCCTGCTGCTGGGTTGTTGCCCTCCTACGGCCTCCTCCACGTCTCCTGATGTACTGGCCTGTCTCCTGGTAGCGCCTCCATGCTCTGGACACTACGCTGACAGACACAGCAAACCTTCTTGCCACAGCTCGCATTGATGTGCCATCCTGGATGAGCTGCACTACCTGAGCCACTTGTGTGGGTTGTAGACTCCGTCTCATGCTACCACTAGAGTGAAAGCACCGCCAGCATTCAAAAGTGACCAAAACATCAACCAGGAAGCATAGGAACTGAGAAGTGGTCTGTGGTCACCACCTGCAGAACCACTCCTTTATTGGGGGTGTCTTGCTAATTGCCTATAATTTCCACCTGTTGTCTATTCCATTTGCACAACAGCATGTGAAATTTATTGTCAATCAGTGTTGCTTCCAAAGTGGACAGTTTGATTTCACAGAAGTGTGATTGACTTGGAGTTACATTGAGTTGTTTAAGTGTTCCCTTTATTTTTTTGAGCAGTGTATATACACACACACATATACATACCCTGACTACACCGCTCGCTTCGCGTGCGTTGCAAAATAAATTTAGGAATCTATGTTATTCAATTATTGCACCCACACTGCTCGCGCTTGTCAACGAGCGTCTGCTTTGCCAAGGGCTAAAATGAAGTCATTCCTATTTCTGATGCAGATCGCACTGCAAGTCCTGCCTCTCCCATCTCCTCATTGGTTTATAGAATCAGGTACCCATGTGCCATCTCCTCATTGGTTATACCCACGTGGGTGATTGAAAGACGAACTGTTGCCTGTTGTCGTGGTAATACTATGAAAGTTTAGATGCCAATCACCATATGTTAAACGATGGAAAGGCCTGGAAGGAGGAGAGATGACTAGAAACGATTCGGTTGACCGTTTTTATGTGTGGATTAATTGTTGGAGTAGGGAACCTTGTGCATTGCAGTTAAAATAACAACCTAATGTTTATATCCCTGGACAAATTAGCTAGCAACTGCAAGCTAGCTAAATAGGAAAAATTGCCAAAAATGGTTAATGCTTTTCGACCTGTCCCCAAATGAATGTCATTGGTTGAGAGTTTGTTTTGATATTTTAACCTGCGTGACGTAATCACGTTTGGTGTAGGGGGACAAAATATATTTATGCACGATGGCGTACACGCTCAGCCGGTTTGAATTCCGTGTTAGGTTGGAATCATTAAAACTTGTTTATGTAAGCTTCTGACTTCAACTGTACCTATATAGACTAGAAGTTGGACGATTTTTATGATTTTTCAACGCCGATACCGATTATTGGAGGACCAAAAAAAAAACGATGCCGATTTGATAAATAAAATAAATGTAATAATGACAATTACAACAATACTGAATGAACACTTATTTGAACTTAATATAATAAATCAATAAAATCAATTTAGCCTCAAATAAATAATGAAGCATGTTCAATTTGGTTTAAATAATGCAAAAACAAAGTGTTGGAGAAGAAAGTAAAAGTGCCATATGTGCCATGTAAGAAAGCTAACGTTTAAGTTCCTTGCTCAGAACATGAGTACATACGAAAGCTGGTCGTTCCTTTTAACATGAGTTTTCAACATTCCCAGGTAAGAAGTTTTAGCTTGTAGTTATTATAGGACTATTTCTCTCTATACGATTTTTATTTCATATACCTTTTGACTATTGGACGTTCTTATAGGCACTTTAGTATTGCCAGTGTAACAGTATAGCTTCCGTATCTTTCCTCGCCGCTACCTGGGCTCGAACCAGGAACACATCGACAACAGCCACCCTCAAAGCAGCGTTACAACTACTCCAAGTCTCAGAGCGAGTGACGTTTGAAACGCTATTAGCGCGCACCCCGCTAACTAGCTAGCCATTTCACATCGGTTACACCAGCCTAATCTCGGGAGTTGATAGGCTTGAAGTCATAAACAGAGCAATGCTTAAAGCATTGCGAAGAGCTGCTGGAAAAACGCACGAAAGTGCTGTTTGAATGAATGCTTACGAGCCTGCTGGTGCCTGCCATCGCTCAGTCAGACTGCTCTATCAAATCATAGACTTAATTATAACATAATAACACAGAAATACGAGCCTTGGGTCATTAATATGGTAAAATCCAGAAACTACCATTTAGAAAACAAAACATTTATTTCGGTGAAAGACGGAACCGTTCCGTATTTTATCTAACAGGTGGCATCCATTAGTCTAAATATTGCTGTTACATTGCACAACCTTATGTTATGTCATAATCACGTAAAATTTTGGCAAATTAGTTCGCAATGAGCCATGCAGCCCAAATTGTTGCATATACCCTGACTCTGCGTGCAATGAACGCAAGAGAAGTGACACAATTTCACCTGGTTAATATTGCCTGCTAACCTTTCTTTTAGCTAAATATGCAGGTTTAAAAATATATATATACTTCTGCGTATTGATTTTAAGAAAGGCATTGATGTTTATGGTTCGGTACACGTTGGAGCAACGACAGTCCTTTTTCCTCGAATGTGCACCGCATTGATTATATGCAACACAGGACACGCTAGATAAACTAGTAATATCATCAACCACTAGTGTTTATGATTGATTTGTTTTTATAAGGTAAGTTTAATGCTAGCTAGCAACTTACCTTGGCTTCTTACTGCATTCGAGTAACAGGCAGGCTCCTCGTGGAGTGCAAAGTAAGGCGGTTAGAGCGTTGGACTAGTTTAACCGTAAATCTGCCAGATTGAATCCCTGAGCTGACAAGGTAAAAATCTGTCATTCTGCCCCTGTACAAGGCAGTTAACCCACCGTTCCTAGGCCGTCAATGAAAATAAGAATGTGTTCTTTAACTGACTTGCCTCGTTAAATATTTTTGTAAAAAAAAAAGAGGGCAAAATCGGCGTCCAAAAATACCGATTTCCGATTGTTATGAAAACTTGAAATCGGCCCTAATTAATCGGTCGACCTCTAATATAGGCAGTGCATTCGGAAAGTATTCAGACCCCTTGACTTTCCACATTTCGTTACTTTACAGCCTTATTCTAAAGTGGATTAAATTGTTCCCCCCCCTCCCCCCAATCTACACACACTACCCCATAATGACAAAGCAAAAGCAGGTTTTTAGAAATGTTTGCAAATTTATACTGTGAAATGCTTACTTACAAGCCCTTAACCAACAGTGCAGTTAAAGAAGAAAATATTTACCAAGTAGGCTAAAATAAAAAGTAACACAAAAAGATTAACGTGGCTATATACATGTGGCACCTGTACCGAGTCAGTGTCCAGGGGTACAGGCTAATTGAGGTGATTTGTACATGGAAGTGGTGGCGAAGTGACTATGCATAGGTAATAAACAAACAGCGAGTAGCAGCAGTGTCAATGTAAATTGTCCGGTGGCGATTTTTATGAATTGTTCATCAGTCTAATGGCTTGGGGGTGTAGAAGCTGTTGAGGAGCCTTTTGGACCTAGACTTGGCGCTCCGGTTACACTTGCCGTGCGGTAGCAGAGGAAACAGTCTATAACTTGGGTGACTGGAGTCTCTGACAATTTTATGGGCTTTCCACTGACACCGCCTATTATATAGGTCCTGGATGGCAGGAAGTTTAGCACCAGTGATGTACTTAGCTGTTCGCACTACCCTCTAGCGCCTTACAGTGAGATGCCAAGCAGTTGCCATACCAGGTGGTGATGCAACCAGTAAGGATGCTCTCGATGGTGCAGCTATAGAACCTTTTGAGGATCTGGGGGCCTATGCCTAATCTTTTCAGTCTCCTGAGGGGAAAAATGTTTTGCTGTGCCCTCTTCACGACTGTCTTGGTATGTTTGGACCATGATAGTTCGTTGGTGATGTGGACATCAAGGAACTTGAGGCTCTCTACCCGCTCCACTACTGCCTCGTCGATGTTAATGGGGGCCTCTTCGGCCCGCCTTTTCCTGAAGTCCACGATCAGCTCCTTTGTCTTGCTCACATTGAGGGAGAGGTTGTTGTCCTGGCACCACACTGCCAGTTCTCTGACCACGCTATATTCCGTCTCATCGTTATCGGTGATCAAGTCTACCACTGTTGTGTCGTCAGCAAACTTAATGATGGTGTTTGGTCACACAGTCGTGGGTGAACAGGGAATACAGGAGGGGACTAAGTACACACTCCTGAGGGGCCCCAGTGTTAAGGATCAGCGTGGCAGACATGTTGTTGCCTACTCTTACCACCTGTAGGCGGCCTGTCAGGAAGTCCAGGATCCAGTTGCAGAGGGAGGTGTTTAGTCCCAGAGTCCTTAGCTTGGTGATGAGCTTCGAGGGCACTATGGTGTTGAACGCTGAGCTGTTGTCTATGAACAGCATTCTCACATAGGTTTTCCTTTTCTCCAGGTTAGAAAGGGCGGTGTGGAGTGCAAATGAGATTGTGTCATCTGTGGATCTGTTGGGGCGGTATGCGAATTGGAGTGTGTCTAAAGTGTCTGAGGGGATGCTGTTGATGTGAGCCATGACCAGCCTTTCAAAGCGTTTCATGGCTAACGATGTGAGTTCCACGGGGCGGTAATCATTTAGGCAGGTTACCCTCGCTTCCTTGGGCACAGGGACTATTATGGTCTCTCTAGGTATTGGGGAGAGGTTGAAAATGTCAGTGAAGACCGTTGGTCCTCGCATGCTTTGAGTACACGTGCTGGTAATATGCCTGGCCCAGCGGCTTTCTGAATGTTGACCTGTTTTAAAGGTTTTGTTCATATCGGCTACAGAGAGCATTATCAAACAGTCATCTAGAACAGCTGGTGCTCTCGTGCATGCTTCAGTGTTGCTTGCCTCGAAGCGAGCATAAAAGGCATTTAGCTCTGGCTGGGCCACTCAAGGACATTCAGAGACTTCTCCCGAAGCCACTCCTGCGTTGTCTTGGCTGTGTGCTTAGGTTCGTTGTCCTGTTGGAAGGTGAACCTTCATCCCAGTCTAAGGTCCTGATTGCTCTGGAGCAGGTTTTTGTCATGGATCTCTGTACTTTTCTCCATTCATCTTTCCCTCGATCCTGACTAGTGTCCCAGTCCCTGCCACTGTAAAACATCCCCTCAGCATGATGCTGCCGCCACCATGTTTCACCGTAGGGATGGTATTGACCAGGTGATTTTATTTGAACCTTTCTTTAACTAGGCAAGTCGGTTAAGAACAAATTCTTATTTACAATAATGGCCAAACCCGGACGATGCTGGGCCAATTGTGCGCCGCCCTATGGGACTCCCAATCACGGCCGGATGTGATACAGCCTGGATTTGAACCAGGGACTGACCGCTTTACCATTCAGGAGTGGTGATGAGCAGTGCCTGGTTTCCTCCAGATGTGACTCTTAGCATTCAAGCCAAATTGCCAGTTTGGCCGGGCGGCCAGCTCTAGGAAGAGTCTTGGTTGTTCAAAGCTTCTTCCATTCAAGAATGATGATAGTCTCTGTGTTCTTGGGGACCTTCAATGCTGCAGAAACTTTTTTGGTACCCTTCCCTAGATCTGTGCCTCGGAACTCTACGGACAATTCCTTCGACCTCATGGCTTGGTTTTTGCTCTGACTTGCACTGTCAACTGTGGGACCTTATATAGGCAAGTGTGTGCCTTTTCAAATCATGTCCAATCAATTGAATTTACTACAGGTCGACTCCAATTAAGTTGTAGAAACATCTCAAGGATGATCAGAGATCAGAATTTTGAGTCTCATAGCGAAGGGTCTGAATACTTATGTAAATAAGGGATTTCTGGCTTTGTTGTTAATTTAATTTGCAAAAATGTCTAAACCTATTTTTGCTTTGTCATTATGGGGTATTGTGTGTAGATTGAGTTTTTAATTTAAAAAATTTTTTTTTTAGAATAAGGCTGTTACGTAACAAAATGTGGAAAAAGGAAAGGGGTCTGAATACTTTCCAACTATACTGTAGGCCCAATTTGTTTTTAAAACATATTTTGAGATCTTACAGCTTTATCAGACATCAACCTCTGTCCATACCCCTCCTCTCTCTATCTGCTGTGTTCAAACTGCCCTCCTCTTCTTAGGGTGTTGTAACAGGTGTTTACAGTCGTCTATCCCTCTCCCCCAGGCCTGCCAGCTCCTCCTCCAGCAGCAGCAGCAGAACCCCCAGCAGCAACAGCTCACCTCACCACAGCAGCTCCAACAGCTCTTACAGAACCAGAGGAAGTTCCCCCAAAACCCACGCCAGCAGGCCGACCCACAACAGGTAATATTTTTACTGTTACTACTACTATTATATTGATTAGGAGATGACAGGTCTAATACAGAATCATGTCTGTCCAATGAAATATATTCCCAAATACACTGAACAAAAATATAAACGCAGCATGTAAAGTGTTGGTTTCATGAGATTAAATAAATGATCCCAGAAATCTTACATACGCACAAAAATGTATTTCTCTCAAATTTTGTGCACACATTAGTTCATATCCCTGTTGGTGAGCATTTCTCCTTTGGGAAGATGATCTTTCCACCTGACAGGTGTGGCATATCAAAAAGCTGAATAAACAGCTTGATTATTACACAGGTGCACCTTGTGCTAGGAATAATTAATTCCTCAAATGTGCAGTTTTGTTACACACTACAATGCCACAGATGTCTCATGTTTTGATGGCGCGTGCAATTGGCATGCTGACTGCAGGAATGTCCACCAGAGCTGTTGCCAGAGAATGTAATGTTCATTTCTCTACCATAACCCTCCAAAGTAATTTGAAAGAATTTGGCTGTACATCCGGCTGGCCTCATGGTGGGGCTAGCGGTGGGCTAGCGGTTTGCTGATATCAACTTTAAGAGTGCCCCATGGTGGTGGTGGGATTAAGGTATGGGCAGGCATGAGCTACGAACACAATTGCATTTTATCGATGGCAATTTGAAAGCACAGAGATACTGTGAAGAGATCCTGAGGACCATTGTCGTTCCATTCGGCATGAAAATGCACAGCCCCATGTCGCAAGGATCTTTATACAATTCCTGGAAGCCTGCATACTCACCAGACATTTTACCCATTGAGCATGTTTGGGATGCTCTGGGTCGATGTGTACTACCGCGTGTTCCAGTTCCCGCCAATATCCAGCAACTTCGCACAGCCATTGAAAAGTGGGACAACATTCCACAAGCCGCAATCAACAGCCTGATGAACTCTATGCAAAGAAGGTATCATGCTGAATGAGGCAAATGGTGGTCACACCAAGGGCTGTTGCGGTGACCGTATTACCGGCTGTCACCAGTCATGAAGGCAGTCCAATTCCACATGACCGTTTAGTCCCGGTAATTAGGCTTCTCCAAGCTCTGATGCTGCTGCTGGTCGTTAGTAGTCTACCAAACTTGCTAACTGCCTGGTACTCAGCACTCTATTGTCCCTCATCACTCTGACATCAATGCAAATGTCTTTGAAAATCTAATCAAACACTTCATGAGAGCCCATGAGCTCATGTTGAGCAACATTTCTATAGGCTATGTAGTTGCGGGAGAAAACCGAGTGATGGCCGGTAATAAAAATAGGATCCCATCAGCTTTCTATAGGCTAGGCCTACTATATTTATTTCTTAACTTTCCTAATATTAAGTACATTGCTTATATTTACGAAAGGAGAATACCCTACCTGGCTGGCATGAAAATAAACCACTGGGAAAAGTCCTCCGTTCGCTATTTAAGTGCATAGATGACATGTATTTTTTCCTCTGCCTTGTTTTGATACAGGTGCTTGATAACGGTCGATTCTAAATCAAAACACATGTCACATATATTACTTAGTTTATGTAAAGACAAGGTTAAATCAAGAATAGTGTGATGGGTGACAATATTAGCTAATCACCTGTGAATGATACCCAGCATAAGAAACAATGCCTATTCTTGTCAACTTGTTTGAATCCTACTCGCTCACCTCATGTAGCCTAGCCCATAGGCCTATATAACTCAGCAAAAAAATAAACATCCCTTTTTCAGGACCCTGTCTTTCAAAGATAATTCATAAAAATCCAAATAACTTCACAGATCTTCATTGTAAAGGGTTTAAACGCTTGTTCAATGAACCATAAACAATTAATGAACATGCACCTGTGGAACGGTCGTTAAGACACTAACAGCTTACAGACGGTAGGCAATTAAGGTCACAGTTATGAACTTAGGACAGTAAAGAGGCCTTTCTACTGACTCTGAAAAACACCAAAAGGAAGATGCCTAGGGTCCCTGCTCATCTGCGTGAACGTGCCTTAGGCATGCTGCAAGGAGGCATGAGGACTGCAGATGTGGCCAGGGCAATAAATTGCAACGTCCGTACTGTGAGACGCCTAAGACAGCACTACAGGGAGACAGGATGGACAGCTGATCGTCCTCGCAGTGGCAGACCACGTGTAACAACACCTGCACAGGATCAGTACATCCGAACATCACACCTGCGGGACAGATACAGGATGGCAACAACAACTGCCCGAGTTACACCAGGAATGCACAATCCCTCCATCAGTGCTCAGACTGTCCGCAATAGGCTGAGAGAGGCTGGACTGAGGGCTTGTAGGCCTGTTGTAAGTCAGGTCCTCGCCAGACATCACCGGCAACAACGTCACCTATGGGTACAAAACCACCGTTGCTGGACCAGACAGGACTGGCAAAAAGTGCTCTTCACTGACAAGTTGCGGTTTTGTCTCACCATGGGCGATTGTCGGATTCGCGTTTATCGTCGAAGGAACGAGTGTTACACCGAAGCCTGTACTCTGGAGTGGGATCGAGGTGGAGGGTCCGTCATGGTCTGGGGTGGTGTGTCACAGCATCATCAGACTGAGCTTGTTCTCAGCGCTATGCATTACAGGGAAGACATCCTCCTCCCTCATGTGGTACCCTTCCTGCAGGCTCATCCTGATATGATCCTCCAGCATGACAATGACACCAGCCATACTGCTCGTTCTTTGCGTGATTCCCTGCAAGACAGGAAATTTAGTGTTCTGCCCATTGAGCACGCCAGGGACCTGTTGGATCGGAGGGTGAGGGCTAGGGCCATTCCCCCCAAGAAATGTCTGGGAACTTGCAGCTGCCTTGGTGGAAGAGGTGGGGTAATATCTCACAACAAGAACTGGCAAATCTGGTGCAGTCCATGAGGAGGAGATGCACTGCAGTATTTAATGCAGCTGGTGGCCACACCAGATACTGGCTGTTACTTTTGATTTTGACCCCCCCCTTTGCTCAGGGACACACTATTCCATTTCTGTTAGTCACATGTCTGTGGAACTTGTTCAGTTTATGTCTCAGTTGTTGAATCTTATGTTCATACAAATATTTACATGTGTTAACTGCGTTTATTTTCAGCAAACTTAACAGTGAGAAGACACTTTTTTTGTTTGTTGCTGAGCCACAAAGGGCATGCTGCTGTGAAATTCAAGGCATTATCAAGTGCTTGTCAAATTGTAAATGAGACTATTGGAGTGTGTACACCCTTCGCAAAAAACAAAGCCGAACTCGTCCCCGAACTCGTCCCGACTTTTTCAAATCATCATTAGTCTCATCATGCAGCCTTACAATATATTAAACGACAAAACATATAGCCCAACATTTGTAGAACTAAAGTTACATTAACTCTACATTAAGCATATTGGAGTAGCTGTTTCTTTGTTAACTGCTCAACATAGAATAGCTGTGTGCACTCCCTCAAATCGTCTGGAGAAAATATTTATATTTTATTCAGACCACCAGGGGTCAATTTTTTTAGATGGGATATCCAGTAAGCCTCCTTTTGTAAAAGTAGGATCTCGACGTTACCTCCTCTCCTTGGTAGAGCAACATGCTCAATGCCTGTGTATTTGAGGGAGGAGATGGGAGGGTTAGCTTCAACGAAGTGAGCTGCTACTGGATAGTCAAATGTTCTTACACCTGATTGGGGCTGCGGTGTTCAGCTATGCGTTGTTTTAATTGCCTTTTCGTTTGTCCTATGTAGGCTTTCCCACATGAACAAGTGATAAAATAGATTACTGCCTTGGTCTTGCATGAGATACACCTAACAGAGATTTTTAGATCTTATAGCCACATTTGTAGTTCACATTTGGAATGGGTGTCAAGAGTGTCTGAGTGGGCAGGTCAGATCTCACCAAGCTATCTCCAATATTGTGACCACGCTTCTAGACCACCAGTGGGGGTTCCTTGAAGAGTTGCGTGATTATTTTTTTATATATATATTGTTTTGTCTGATTGCAGAATATGCCAGTGCTTTTTCACAATTTCTTTCATGTCCTCCATACACTTGGTGTACTTGGTGAAAAAAAGCTGTTGTGTTGTTTTTCTTCTTTGGTTGAGTTTTTAGCATTTCCTCTCTTGGTTTTTCAGATATTTTCATCATTGCAGCATGAAGAGTTTTGTCCTTGTAGCCTCTCATTTAGAATTTCTGTCCTTTTCTTTTAGCATTGCTGTCAAAATCTGTCTGGTGGCCACAGATTTGTTTAACTCTTTCTTGAGGGGAAGGGGATTCATACTATCCACACATAGCAGGGTATTGCGGTCTGTGGCCTTTGTGTAGACGTAATGCTCTTTTATGATCCATAAGTCCAGGTAGTTTATTTCTCCTCAGTCTGCATGGTGAATTTTTAATTATTCAGAGCGAGTATGGAATTAATTTAGTTACTGCTGATTTCCTTCCCAGAGCACAAAGACATCTATGCATCTCTTCCATAGGAGGATTTTAGAAAGTAGGGGGTGTGTCTGTTGGATGGCGCAAGGGTAGAGTCTCTCTGCTGAAGGGAGTGTTGTAGCGCCTGCAAGCCTCCAGTGTGTGGGATGTTGGTGTACAAGCTCTCCACATCAAAAGTGGCCAGCAGGATGCCCTCGGGTATCCTTCCTAAGCCCTCTATCAATGAGATCTTGTGACTAGTGTCTGAAATAAGATGGGAGATTCTCAACCATCGGTTTAATATGGTGATCCACAAACTTAGAAATGTTGGACATCAGTTGATTGCTGCTACAATGGGTCTACCTTGGGGAGGAGACTTTCTTTTGTAATTTAGCGACTGTATAAAAAAATTGCTATCTTAGAAAATTTAACACAGAAATTCACATAATATTTTGGTGATTTGGCGTGATTCCGAACAGCTTTCCACTGTGGATGAGATATTATGCTGGAATTCTAGGTTAGGGTTATAATTCAGTTTGCGATAGAATTCACCTTTAGATAGTTGTCACAACTTTCATTCACATAGTCACATGTTTTTAATGATAATCGAAGGATCTGACTAAGTCCTTAAGAGCCATTCTCTCGTCTCTACTCCAGTTATCATAGGATTTGTGTTTCTGTTAGTCTTTCAGTAGGTCACCTACATCATTTTCAACAATCCTGCAGAAGGTTTCTATGGATGCATTGCATTTGGAGGGAGGTACGAATGAACTTTTTGCTCTATCCAGTAGCAGCTCACTTTGTTGAAGCTAACCATCCCATCTCCTCCCTCAAATACACAGGCATTGAGCATATTGCGCTACCAAGGAGAGGAGGTAACATCGAGATCCTACTTTTTCAAAAGGAGGCTTACTGGATATCCCATCTAAATACTTTGACCCCTAGTGGTCTGGAAATTGACTTTGATCTCAGGCCCCAAATGAACAACTCTCTCTTGTATGAGCAAGTCTTATAAATGGATATTTTCTTTCCACAGCTCATCAGCGTACACCCAATATGTTCCCTCTGTTGATGATGCTTATTATGCATTACATGTAACACTTTTTTATTAAATAGGAAACAATTAAATATATGTGACATTTAATTAAACAATGTATGTTTATGCTAATATTATGCACAATATTTAATTGTTTCCATATGATAACAATAGCCTAATATATTCAATATGTTAAACTATTGTTTTTTAAGTTTTACTCAATTCATTCTAATTCACTTAATAATTATGGCACACCCCTCACTGTTGTCATTGGTTGCGCTGTTTCTCTACATAACCTGGTTCAAGCATTCTTGACATTACTCTGAAGAAGGCACAGTGATGCTGAAACCGTGGTGACTTACCCAATAAATTACTGGGCATTTATATATAGTGTGCGACTCTATTTTTTATAGCTTATAGTTTATTCACCGTTAGTCAGCACCTCTACATAAAATAATTTGCTCTGGGTGTACGCCAGCTCATGTTTTTATTGTTTTTATTATTTTTATTTTATTTATTTTTTTATCAGACAACCCTATAGAATAGTTTGACCTATTTACCAAATCGTCTTGTTGTGTGTTCTATGCGAGATAAATATTCCTCTCGAGGCGCATTCTAATTGCGAGAGCCATAGGAGGGAAACATGTTTTCTGACAAGAAGTCAATGCTCAACAAAGCAGTTTTGTCCTTTGTTGAAAGAGGGGGATCCCAGTTTTCCATTGCTACCACGTTTATTTGTCTGCTCCTTCCAATTGCGCGAGTGGCATCATTTTACAAACATGTTAGGCGCAGCTGCGCAACAGAGCTCTTAAAGTGGCAATGGCATCTTAAAAGAGCAATAACAGGCCTACTTTGTAATAAACCCCCCAAAATAATTGAGTGAATAATAATTTATGTATTTATAATAACATTATTAATAATAATTACAATCAGGATATGTCCAATGGTGTAAATGCAGATGGACAAACCTTATGCTTCAACCTATGTACATTTTATATCCACTATGCTGCATCATTTAGGCTACAGGTGATGATGCTTATTGCCAATAGCACATCTGATAATATTGACGCTCCCCCTCCCCCATACTCAACTGGCGGTCCGGACACAGAGCGGGGTCAGTACGGACTGCGGGTCCCGACTACAAAAATATATACAGTCGGAAGTTTATATACACCTTAGCCAAATAGATTTAAACTCAGTTTTTCACAATTCCTGACATGTAATCCTAGTAAAAATTCCCTGTTTTAGGTCAGTTAGGATCACCACTTTTATTTTAAGAATGTGAAATGTCAGAATAATCGTAGAGAAGTATTTGTTTCAGCTTTTATTTCTTTCATTGCATTCCCAGTGGGTCAATTAGTATTTGGTAGCATTGCCTTTAAATTGTTTAACTTGGGTCAACCATTTAGAGTAGCCTTCCACAAGCTTCCCACAATAAGTTGGGTGAATTTTGGCCCATTCCTCCTGACAGAGCTGGTGTAACTGAGTCAGGTTTGTAGGCTTCCTTGCTCGCACACGCTTTTTCAGTTCTGCCCACAAATTTTCTATGGGATTGAGGTCTGGGCTTTGTGATGGCCACTCCAATACCTTGACTTTGTTGTCCTTAAGCCATTTTGCCACAACTTTGGAAGAATGCTTGGGGTCATTGTCCATTTGGAAGACCCATTTGTGACCAAGCTTTAACTTCCTGACTGATGTCTTGAGATGTTGCTTCAATATATCCACATAATTTTCTTTCCTCATGATGCCATCTATTTTGTGAAGTGCACCAGGCCTTCCTGCAGCAAAGCACCCCCACAACATGATGCTGTCACCCCCGTGCTTCACGGTTGGGATGGTGTTCTTCGGCTTGCAAGTCGAAAAACTCACTGCCCCATCCAGAATCCCCCCTTTTCCCTCAAACATAACGATGGTCATTATGGCCAAATAGTTCTATTTCTGTTTCATCAAACCAGAGGACATATGATCTTTGTCCCCATGTGCAGTTGTAAACCATAGTCTGGCTTTTTTTTAATGGTGGTTTTGGAGCAGTGGCTTGCTTGCTTCCTTGCTGAGCGGCCTTTCAGGTTATGTCAATGTAGGACTCGTTTTACTGTGGATATAGATATTTTGTACCTGTTTCCTCCAGCATCTTCACAAGGTCCTTTGCTGTTGTTCTGGGATTGATTTGTACTTTTCGCACCGAAATACATTCATCTCTAGGAGACAGAACGCGTCTCCTTCCTGAGCGGTATGACAGCTGCGTGGTCCCATGGTGTTTAAATCAAATCAAATCAAAATCAAATTTTATTTGTCACATACACATGGTTAGCAGATGTTAATGCGAGTGTAGCGAAATGCTTGTGCTTCTAGTTCCGACAATGCAGTAATAACGAGCAAGTAATCTAACTAACAATTCCAAAAAAACTACTGTCTTATACACAGTGTAAGGGGATAAAGAATATGTACATAAGGATATATGAATGAGTGATGGTACAGAGCAGCATAGGCAAGATACAGTAGATGGTATTGAGTACAGTATATACATATGAGATAAGTATGTAAACCAAAGTGGCATAGTTAAAGTGGCTAGTGATACATGTATTACATAAGGATGCAGTCGATGATATAGAGTACACTATCAACGTATGCATATGAGATGAACAATGTAGGGTAAGTAACATTATATAAGGTAGCATTGTTTAAAGTGGCTAGTGATATATTTACATCATTTCCCATCAATTCCCATGATTAAAGTGGCTGGAGTAGAGTCAGTGTCATTGACAGTGTGTTGGCAGTAGCCACTCAATGTTAGTGGTGGCTGTTTAACAGTCTGATGGCCTTGAGATAGAAGCTGTTTTTCAGTCTCTCGGTCCCAGCTTTGATGCACCTGTACTGACCTCGCCTTCTGGATGACAGCGGGGTGAACAGGCAGTGGCTCGGGTGGTTGATGTCCTTGATGATCTTTATGGCCTTCCTGTAGCATCGGGTGGTGTAGGTGTCCTGGAGGGCAGGTAGTTTGCCCCCGGTGATACTTGCATACTATTGTTTGTACAGAATGTGGTACCTTCAGGCATTTGGAAATTTCTCCCCAGGATGAACCAGACTTGTGGAGGTCTACGATTGTTTTTCTGAGGTCTTGGCTGATATCTTTTGATTTTCCCATGATGCAAAGAGGTACTGAATTTGAAGGTAGGCCTTGAAATACAGCCACAGGTACACCTCAAATTGACTCAAATGATGTCAATTAGCCTTCTTAAGCCATGACATCATTTTCTGGAATTTTCCAAGCTGTTTAAAGGCACAGTCAACTCAGTGTATGTGAACTTCTGACCCACTGGAATTGTGATCCAGTGAATTATAAGTGAAATAATCTGTCTGTAAACTATTGTTGAGGGGGGGGAACACTACTACCACCACCACCACCACTACTACCGTTACCAGCACCACTGCTGTTACTACTGTTTACCGTCACCACTACTGTTACTGTTGGGGCGGCAGGTAGCCTATTGGTTAGAGCGTTGGGCCAGTAACCGAATGGTTGCTGAATCGAATCCCAGAGCTGGCAAGGGAAGAATTTGTCGTTCTGCCCCTGAACGACCCACCGTCATTGTAAATAAGAATGTGTTTTTAACTGACTTGCGTAGTTAAATAAAAGTTTATTTTTTTAAATAGTTAAATAAAATAAAATAATACTGTTACAACCACTACAGCTACTGCACCCAAAATGAGTACAGGCACCTACTTCAGTCCAAGTCAAGCACTGCTACTACTTCTACTATATACCAGAACGTACGGCAGCAGGCCGACCCACAACAGGTACTCCTACTACTTCTGGTACAGCAGCTACTAATACTACTGCATTGGAAACAACACAACCCCACTTATTTCATGCTATGACTCGGGTAAACTTCTGTACTTGAGGAATTACTTTCACAGCATCGCATAGATAGTCAGACTGTGGTGATGCGCGCATGTTGCTGTGTTTGCTTACAGGGTTTTCAATCCCACTAATCCGTCATCTCTCTCTCCTCAGCTGGCCAGGATCGTGGCTATTCTCCAGCAGCAGAGGCAACAGCAGCAGCAGGGCATCGGTGGGGTGGGAGTGGGCTCCAAACTGTCCCCCTCTCACCTGGGAGGGGGAGGCCCAAAACTGCCTATGGCAGACACCCTGCCCCATCCAGGCATGGGGGGCTCTCTGGACCTGCACCAGAAAACACAGGGCTACTCTGGTGAGTGGTGTACACACAGACATGAATGGAGATAAAGGATGGATAATAATCTCTGGCCACATACTTGAGATTTCCCTTTTTACCTGAGAGAACATTCCTAAAATGAACACCTAACTAGAATATATTATTGTCATTACAAACCACTAACAATGTAGACCGTCTTGTGGATTTTCATTGCATACTGACTGACGCTCTGCATGTAATTGAGTCATTGTACATGCCACCTGCCATCAGCTCTGACACCTTTCTGCTCCCCCCCACCTAGGGTACAGTGGAGGAGTGAACATGTCTGGTCTGGACATGGGGGGCTCGGTGGTGGGGGGCCCAGGTGGCATGAAGGATGTGGGGGGGCAGCAATCCCGCTTCAAATGGATGATGGAGGGTCACTCTCCTGCCCCTTCCCTTCCTGAGAGCCTCCACAAAAACGGTGAGAGCGAACGCCCTTATTCTGTAGTGAGTGTACTGAATTAATTACAGTATGACATGCCAACATTGTCAACCCATCAGCTGCTTTTTCATCTGACTTTATTTTTGTATTCTCTTCATCTCATGGTCTTCTCTTCCCCCTCTGTCTTTCTATCCCCCTCTCTCTTTCAGGTCCTATGTCCACCCCTATGAGGAGGGGGGGCTCGCCATATTCCCAGTATGACATGATGGGAGGGGAGGGGCTAGGTATGCCCACACAGGGGGACAACTGGCACCGTACTCCTGGGAACAAGATGGGCTCCAAGCCCCAGGGCACGTCCAGCTGGCCTCCTGGTGAGTGGCCCTTCTAAATATCAACTGAATGTGCAGGGATTGTTCTATCCCACCACTAACACACCTGATTTGATCAAATCCCCTGAATCAGTTAGTGTTGGGCTGGAACAGAAGCCTGCAACTCTCTGTGACTAGGGTTAACCTGTTATGGCTGCAATCCCGATACCGGGATCGCTATGACAACTACCAGTGAAAATAGAGGGCGCCAAATTCAAACCACAGAAATCTCATAATTACAATTCCTAAAACATACATGTCTTATATCATTTTAAAGCTATTCTCGTCGTTAATCCCACCAAAGTGTCCGATTTCAAATAGGCTTTTCAGCGAAAGCACTACAAACGATTATGTTAGGTCTCCACCAAACCACAATAAGCACAGCCATTTTCCAGCCAAATATAGCATTCACAAAAACCAGAAATAAAGAAAATGAATCACTAACCTTGAATTATCTTCATCAGATGACACTCATAAGACTTCATGTTAGACAATTCATGCATGTTTTGTTTGATAAAGTTCATATTTATATAAAAAAATCTGAGTTTACATTGGCGCGTTAGATTCACTAGTTTCAAAAACATCAAGTGATTTTGCATAGCCACATCATTCAACAGAAATACTCATCATAAATGTAGATGGTAATACAAGTTATACACATGGAATTATAGCTATACCTCTCCTTAATGCAACCGCTGTGTCAGATTTCAAAAAAACTTTAAAGAAAAGAAAACGCATGCAATAATCTGAGACGGCGCTCAAAAGTAAAAACACCACAGCTGCAAAGATTGCGTCAACATAAACATGAAATGACATGATAAATATGCCCTTACCTTTGATCTACATCAGAAAGCACTCCAGGAATCCCAGGTCCGCAATAAATGAAAATGTCCGTTATTTCTGTCCAAATACCTTCTTTTGTTAGTGCGTTTGGTATACATATCCAAACGCTAATTCTGGTCATTATTATATCGGACAAAAACTTCAAAAAGTGATATTACCGGTCGAAGAAACATTTCAAATTAAGTACAGAATCAATCATTAGGATGTTTTTAACATATAGCTTCAATAAAGTTCCAACCGGAGTATTCCTTCTTGTCTACGTGAGCAATGGAACGCAAGTGACTACCACGAGGAAGAAGGGCGATCTCAAAATGGCTGCTTGATGGACATCTAATATATTCTGTTCTCATTCACTCCCACAACAACATAGAAGCCTCATTATAATTTATATTGATGGTTGACATCAAGTGGAACCCCTAGGCAGTGCAACATCATTCATATCTCAAGGGGATTTCATTGGGGACTCTGGTGAATACATACAAGCTCAGATTTCTGACTTCCTGTTTTGATTTCAACTCAGGATTTTACCTGCCAATATGAGTTCTGTTATACTCAGACATCATTCAAACAGTTTTAGAAATTTCAGAGTGTTTTCTATCCAATACTAATAATAATATGCAAATATTAGCAACTATGACTGAGGAGCAGGCCGTTTGATATGGGCACCTTTCATCCAAGCTACTCAATACTGCCCCTGCCATTCTAATCCAGAATTACTGTATGTTTGTCTGTGATGTCAGAGTTCCAGCCCGGCGTGCCCTGGAAGGGGATCCAGAGCATCGACCCCGAGTCTGATCCCTACATGACCCCAGGGAGCATGATGGGAATCCCTGGGCCGTCCAGCCTCAACGACACAGAGCACCAGTTGCTAAGAGACAACACAGGTACCTACCTAGATTGAAGCAGAGTTACTCCTGTTTCTATGACTAAGTCCACATTCCGAGCACTAGTTGCTGAGACCGGCTGACCTGACATTACTTATTACTTAACAGTAACACATTACATAAGTATATTGTCAACCCTCCGTGTTCTCACAAAGTCAAAAACTTGCACAGAACACTGAAATCATACCCATCAATACATGCATCAGTCAGTTAAACATCAGGTTGTGATAATAATACATGTGTGTTGATGCTAGCTAAGCTTGTGGTGTTTGTTTCAGAACCCAACCCCTCCCTGAACACCTTGCTGCCTTCACCTGGTGCCTGGCCCTACAGTGCCTCAGACAGCCCCCTCAACAACGCACACAACTCAGGTAGCAGACTGGAAAACACTCACAGTATTGCTGTAAATGTGTTATGTATGGTTTATGAATGTCCTAATGTGCCTTTCACTGAAAGTGTTACACATTCACTCAGTAGTGTTTCTCTGCTTTTTTCACTCATATACTGTTTCAGCTGTTGTATCATTCAGTAAATCAAGTTTCAACTCTGTCTTCGTTTTTAGTTTTTCTGTGTGTTCCATCCGCCACATGTGCGGTTATAACAGAGGCAGTTCTGACTAGTTCATTTCCTGTTACTCCTAGCAAATTACACAGAGTATAAGACCAGCTGGCCCCCTGAGCCCATTGGACACAACAAGATGTGGAAGACCAATCGCAACCAACAGTCCCAGCAGCTGCCACGCCCACCCCCGGGACTCACCAATCAGAAGCAGGCCTCACCGTCCCGTGGCCCGTGGCAGGCCCGTGGCTGGGGCAGCTCGAGTGGGATCCAGGAAACCAGATATGGCCCTGGTAATGTCATAACACAATGTTGTAGAGAATGGAGGGGCCTGTGTTTCTGAGTCTTTCCACCCTGTACTGTTTTGTGCTGCCCTGCTGCCTGGGAAAGCATTCAGCAGACTAAATGTACCCAGGATGTCCCTTGCCTTGATCTGATGTGCCATCCCAAATGGCACCATATTCCCTATGGGCACTGGTCAATACTAGTGCACTATAAAGGGAATGTGGTGCCATTTGGGATGCAGACCCAGATAAATTACATATTTTATTCTGGGTGCTGCAAGCTTAAAGTACAGTAGGGCTTATTTATCATTCATTGCTCCAGAGCTGCCTGCCGCAAGTACAGAGGTAGTGGTTTTCTAATATCTGGAACTGATTCCTATGTGCTTTGATTCTAGCAGGCTCTGCTTGGAGTGATGGGGGGACCTCCAGAGGAAGCTGCTGGCTGGTGCTCTGCAACCTCACCCCACAGGTACACACACACACATATCATCCCTCATCAAGACTACCGACACACACACACACACACACACACATCATCCCTCATCAAGACTACCGACACACACACACACATCATCCCTCATCAAGACTACCGACACACACACACACATCATCCCTCATCAAGACTACCGACACACACACATCACACACACCGACACACACACACACATCATCCCTCATCAAGACTACACACACACACACATCATCCCTCATCAACACTACCACACACACACACACACACACATCATCCCTCATCAAGACTACCGACACACACACACACACACACACACACACACACACACATCATCCCTCATCAAGACTACCGACACACACACACACACACACACACACACACACACACACACACACATCATCCCTCATCAAGACTACACACACACACACACACACACATCATCCCTCATCAAGACTACCACACACACACACACATCATCCCTCATCAAGACTACCACACACACACACACATCATCCCTCATCAAGACTACCGACACACACACACACACACATCATCCCTCATCAAGACTACCACACACACACACACACACACATCATCCCTCATCAAGACTACCGACACACACACACACACACATCATCCCTCATCAAGACTACCGACACACACACACACACACATCCCTCATCAAGACTACCGACACACACACACACACACATCATCCCTCATCAAGACTACCGACACACACACACACACACACATCATCCCTCATCAAGACTACCGACACACACACATCATCCCTCATCAAGACTACCGACACACACACACACACACACATCATCCCTCATCAAGACTACCGACACACACACACACACACCTCATCCCTCATCAAGACTACACACACACACCATCCCTCATCAAGACTACCACACACACACACACACACACACACACACACACATCATCCCTCATCAAGACTACCGACACACACACATCATCCCTCATCAAGACTACCGACACACACACACATCATCCCTCATCGAGACTACCGACACACACACACATCATCCCTCATCGAGACTACCGACACACACACACATCATCCCTCATCGAGACTACCGACACACACACACATCATCCCTCATCGAGACTACCGACACACACACACATCATCCCTCATCGAGACTACCCACACACACACATCATCCCTCACACACACACACACACATCATCCCTCATCGAGACTACCGACACACACACACACACATCATCCCTCATCAAGACTACCGACACACACACACACACACATCATCCCTCATCAAGACTACCACACACACACACACACACACACACATCATCCCTCATCAAGACTACCGACACACACACACACACACACACACACACACACATCATCACTCGAGGCTACACACACACACACACACACACACACACACACACACACACACACACACACACACACACACACACACACCATCACTCGAGGCTACCTACACACACACACACACACACACATCATCACTCGAGGCTACACACATCATCACTCGAGGCTACCTACACACACACACACACACACACATCATCACTCGAGGCTACCTACACACACACACACACACACACACATCATCACTCGAGGCTACCTACACACACACACACACACACACACACACATCATCACTCGAGGCTACCTACACACACACACACACACACACACACACACACATCATCACTCGAGGCTACCTACACACACACACACACACACACACATCATCACTCGAGGCTACCTACACACACACACACACACACACACACATCATCACTCGAGGCTACCTACACACACACACACACACACACATCATCATCACTCGAGGCTACCTACACACACACACACACACACACACATCATCACTCGAGGCTACCTACACACACACACACACACACACACACACACACACACATCATCCCTCGAGGCTACCTACACACACACACACACACACACATCATCCTCGAGGCTACCTACACACACACACACACACACACATCATCATCCCTCGAGGCTACCTACACACACACACACACACACACACACACACACATCATCCCTCGAGGCTACCTACACACACACACACACACACACACACACATCATCCCTCGAGGCTACCTACACACACACACACACACACACACACACACACACACACACACACACACACACACACACACATCATCCCTCGAGGCTACCTACACACACACACACACACACACACATCATCCCTCATCAAGACTACTACACACACACACACACACACATCATCCCTCATCAAGACTACCACACACACACACACACACATCATCCCTCATCAAGACTACCACACACACACACACACACACACATCATCCCTCATCAAGACTACCGACACACACACACACACACATCATCCCTCATCAAGACTACCGACACACACACACACACACACATCATCCCTCATCAAGACTACCGACACACACACACACACACATCATCCTCTCGAGGCTACCACACACACACACACATCATCCCTCATCAAGCTACCTACCACACACACACACACACACACACACACATCATCCTCATCAAGACTACCTACACACACACACACACACACACACACATCATCCCTCATCAAGACTACACACACACACACACACACACACATCATCCCTCAAGACTACCTACACACACACACACACACACATCATCCATCATCGAGGCTACCTACACACACACACACACACACACATCATCCCTCGAGGCTACCTACACACACACACACACATCATCCCTTGAGGCTACCTACACACACACACACACACACACACACACACACACACACACATCATCCCTCGAGGCTACCTACACACACACACACACACACACATCATCCCTCGAGGCTACCTACACACACACACACACACACACACACACATCATCCCTCGAGGCTACCTACACACACACACACACACACACACACACACACATCATCCCTCGAGGCTACCTACACACACACACACACACATCCCTCAGGCTACCTACACACACACACACACATCATCCCTCGAGGCTACCTACACACACACACACACATCATCCCTCGAGGCTACCTACACACACACACACACATCATCCTCAGGCACACACACACACACACATCATCCCTCGAGGCTACCTACACACACACACACACACACATCATCCCTCGAGGCTACCTACACACACACACACACACATCATCCCTCAGGCTACACACACACACACACACACATCATCCCTCGAGGCTACCTACACACACACACACACACATCATCCTCGAGGCTACCTACACACACACACACACACATCATCCCTCGAGGCTACCTACACACACACACACACACATCATCCCTCGAGGCTACCTACACACACCGCCCCTCGAGGCTACCCACGCACCATCACTTCTCCTTCACATATCCCCCTCTACCACATAAGTCATCCCTAACCCATGTCCGTCTGTTCCCTCCTGCAGATTGACGGCTCCACCCTCCGTACCATCTGTATGCAGCATGGCCCCCTGCTGACCTTTCACCTCGGCCTGACCCAGGGCAGTGCTCTGATTCGCTACAGCACCCCACAGGAAGCAGCAAAGGCCCAGAGCGCACTACACATGTAAGCCCCTCCTCTCAGCTTGTCAATCAGCCTCAATGGTGTAGTTTTGTAGATCAGGGCTTCTCAAACTTTTTCACTCAGGGTGCCCCCCCTTTCAGCATTGGGGGAAACACCCAACCCCCCCACATCTATTTCTATGGGCACAAGCACTGTTCATGACAAGCTATTCAGACCCCTGTTTTGGTGGAGGGAATGTTCATGGTTTAAAGATTATTTCCTGCAGTTGTATACATTTTGTCATGTCTAATGTGTGTTCATTTGATAGTTGTAATTTTATTGTCACTCAAATATCTATGGCCTAAAAAATCAAACATTCGCTAACATGGGCTAGTTGATCTAGACATGTAAGGTATGCAATGACTAATGCACGCCCCACAGTTTGGAGCCACTGCTGTAGATGAACAATCTCCAGCTCCATAGATGGACATACCATAGACTGAAAATCAAGGACATTCCATGCTGGCTGTCTGGTGGGCATGGAACACACTCATTTCGTAGGAATGGGCTGGGGAAAACCTGCTTAGACTTAATGGCGATTACTATAATAAAAAGTGAACACTAATAGATAATAGCCGGTGAACACAAAACTAACATTCAATCACTCCTTACTCTCTCCTCTCTCTCTCCAGGTGTGTCCTGGGCAATACCACCATCTTGGCCAAGTTTGTGAGCGAAGAGGAGGTTGCTCGCTATTTTGCACATTCCCAGGCGGGAGGGGCAGGGTCCAGCGGAGCAGCCGGGGCCCCAGGGTCCAGCGGAGGCCAGGGAGGCCCCACAGGGACAGGTGCCATGGGGGCCAACAGCAGCGGGGAGAGGGAACGAGACAGAACCAGAGAAGGAGAGGGATCTGCCCCTGGAGGAGGAGGTAACGGAGGGGAGGAGGCAGCTCGGGGCCCGTCAGCTCTGGCTGGCAGAGTTTAGACGGTACAGGAGGCTCCCTGGATCCTACCCCCACCCAGGGGCCCGGCCTGAGTATGTTTGCCCAGTGGAGCAGCAACGGTTCTGGGGGAGGAGGGGTGGCTGGGGGTGTAGAGCCCGGCAGACAGGGTTTGTGGGGAGGGATGGGGGGTGGAGGGTACCCCAGCAGTAGTATGTGGGGGTCCCCTGCCATGGAGGATCGACACCAGATGGGGAGTCCTGCTGCTTTGCTGCCTGGAGACCTGCTCGGAGGAGGGGCTGATTCTATCTGAATGACCACACCTAATACATGAACGCATACATTACGAAAAAACATGCACTTACACAAGTTCTACCACACACACCCAGTGGCCAGTATATTAGGTACATTCATCTAGTACCGGGTCAAACCCCCCTTTGGCTCCAGAATTCTTCGGGGCATGGAAACGTTGCTCAATTGGTATCTAGGGACCTAACGTGTGCCAGGAAAACATTCCCCCACCATTACACCACCAGCCTGTACTGTTGACACCAGGCAGGATGGGGCCATGGACTCATGCTGCTTACACCAGATCCTGACTGCCCTCAGAATGACACAACAGGAACCAGGATTCGTTGGACCAGGCAATTGTCCAGTGTTGGTGACCGTGTGTCCACTGGAGCCGCTTCTTCTTGTTTTTAGCTGATAGGAGTGGAAACCCAGTGCGGTAGTCTGATGCAATATCCCATCAGTGACAAGGACCAACGAGTTGTGTGTTCCGAGATGCCGTTCTGCACACCACTGTTGTACTGCTCCATTATTTCCCTGTTTATGGCCAGCCTGTTAGCTTGCACTTTTCTTGCCATTCTCCTTCGACCTCTCATCAATGAGCTGTTTTCACCCACAGGACTGCTGCTGACTGGATGTTTTTAGTTTGTCGCTCCATTCTCACTAAACCCTAGACAGTGTTATGCGTGAAAAGTACAGGAGGCTTCTGAGAGACTGGAACCGGTACGCCTAGCACCGACAATCATACCACGCTCAGTCGCTAAGGTCACTTGTTTTTCCCATTCTAGCGTTCAATCGAACAGTAACTGGAATGCCTTGATGCCCGTCTGCCTGCTATATATAGCCACGGCCACGTGACTTACTGTCTGTAGGAGCGAGCCCTTTTCGGGAACGAGCTGGTGTAACTTATAAACTGGCCACTGAGTGTGCATATACGTTA
Organism: Oncorhynchus tshawytscha; assembly: GCF_018296145.1. Taxonomy (NCBI): domain Eukaryota; kingdom Metazoa; phylum Chordata; class Actinopteri; order Salmoniformes; family Salmonidae; genus Oncorhynchus; species Oncorhynchus tshawytscha. Next base: position 21,501,299 of record NC_056453.1, read on the forward strand.
ACACACCGATGAAATGAGTTCATACTACACTGGTTACAAACATGCAGGTCCACTGACGGTAACTGTCACACATTATGTCACGAATAGACGGTGACATGCCAACACTACCCGCACACAAAATCTTACACACACACACATACATTCGCACACCTTTTACCTTTAAATGAAGACTTCAGCAAGACTTGAACAGACAGAGGTGGAATCTGTTGGACTGACAGACTCACCTGGATGACTCCTCTTTCTACACCCATGTAATACAAAAACAGAACTCACACTGAGCATACTGAGCCCCTATCACTCAGGCATGCCCTGTAGAGGAACTAACAACGTGACAACACATGGAGGTCTTCCTATGTGATGTGTAACAACTTATTACAACAACTCTGTACTACACAAACCTACAGGACGTTACAGCGCCGGGCCAGTTGGGCTTACAGTACCTACCTGACCCAACCCGTTCTGACATTGGGAATCACCTTCTCTCTATTTCTCACCAGTTACACACTGCTCTGATGGTTAACAAGCAAACATGTATCTTCTTGTATGTCATTTTTTTCCTGTTTGTAAAAAAAAAGAAAAGTGGAACAATCCAAGATGTCTTTTCTTTTTGTTTTTCCTTCAAAATGCTGACCTCGTTATATAGTTGTTCTTACTCAATCAAGTTGGTTATTATGTCATGATGATCACTTATTACTAGCTGTACAATGTTCCCTCCTGCCTGCCTGTGTGAATGTGCTAGGCATGACGGTATGTTGATGATGATATTGTGAGGCTGTGGGCGCGGTCCACAGCTAAGGAGAAGCGATGCAACAACCAACGGTTGCGTGCCACGTCATCGACTGACAAATTGCTATAACCAATGATGTGGTTAGCTGATACAACGCCTGAATAGGTATTTTAAGTAAGGTCTGTCTTCAGCAACGTCTAAGCATAGGAACGCGCCCTGTGTCTGTCGTTGCCGTGGTGAATGTGTTTTTGTCAAAGAGATTCATTCATGATTAACAAGTGGATTCATGATTAACAAGCGAGTGATTGTGAGAGATAGTGTGTGTGTGTCTGCAAACACTTGGTAGGCGGACATTTTTTACATCAGGTGTTCCGTGTGTATGTACTTGATGCAGGTGTGTGTGTGGAAAGTTCAAGAACATAGGCACTAATGCATATTTCTCTTAAGTTGTGGTTTTAGCAGAAATATTATTTTTTTTGTCTGAATTGCAGTAATATTTTTTTTAAAGAAGCAAACAACTGAAGGCAATTATATTAAGATGCCAAAACCTACCATACCAAGCTGAGCTGGAGCGGTGTTTTGCAAACACGTTAAAGTTACCAATTGTTTTATTTTTTTGTTGTGTATCAATTTAAATTAAGGCGGGCTTTATCACTCCTGTTCAGGTTCTTTTTGTTTGTTTTCAGATTTGACAAAGGAGATAATTAATTTAAGCAAACACAATAAAGGTTGAATTCAACTCTTCGGGTGTCATTGTGTTACATTTTAAAACCACAACGCTACCTCAGTGAGTCTGACACATACCCCTCATCTTCACAACTTTTTTTCAATGACTTGCCCATGATAATTGACCATCCATTGTTATACCTAGAAGTTGAGCTTCCTCAACTTGCTCAATGTTCACACCCTTTATGTACAACTCCAGTTGAGGTTTAGGCCTTTTAAGAAAGTTTGAACCAAATACAATGCTATTAGTTTTAGATGTGTTTATTATTAATCACCCATTCTGATGATGACTGTAACTCCTTATTTAGAATTTAAGGGATCTCACTGGCTTTGGATGCTGACATGGAGAGTGTGGAATCATCTGCATACATTGTAATTTTAGCTTTGTAAGACTAGTGGCAAATCATTAGTAAAATATAGAGGAGTAGGTCCAGGACAACTGCCCTGAGGGACAACGCACTGTACATATCTGATGTTAGAGAAGATTCCATTGGAGAACACTCTGGGTTCTGTTGGATAAATAACTCTCCAACCAGTTCTCACAGTTAATTGGCATGAATAATTTTACAAATCATTCCAGTGTTGTGCGTGAAAAGTACAGGAGGCTTCTGAGAGACTGGAACCGGTACGCCTAGCACCGACAATCATACCATGCTCAGTCGCTAAGGTCACTTGTTTTGCCCATTCTAGCGTTCAATCGAACAGTAACTGGAATGCCTTGATGCCCGTCTGCCTGCTATATATAGCCACGGCCACGTGACTTACTGTCTGTAGGAGCGAGCCCTTTTTCGGGAACGAGCTGGTGTAACTAATAAACTGGCCACTGAGTGTGCATATACGTTAACATAACTCTCCAACCGGTTCTCACAGTTAATTGGCATGAATCATTTTACAATTCCAGTGTCGCATTTGGATTCACCTCCTCATACACATCAGACCAACATGTTCAACAAGAGAGTCCTGGGAAAACATTTTGTGTGGTCTCTTATAAATGACTTTAGGCCCAACCTTTGGCACTTTGGCTTTCCTTGTTATTGCCACAATAGTATGGTCACTACAGCCAATGGGAACTTTGCTTTGGAGCAAAGCTCTGCAGCATTAGTGAAGATATGATCAATACAAGCGGGTGTCACAGATCCAACACTATTGGTTTACACTCTAGTTGGTTGAGTGATATCCTGGCTCATATTACAGGCATCAGTCACAGTTAGAGGCTTCCTCTTGAGAGGACAGCTAGTTGCTAACCAGTCAATGTTCAGGTCACCCAGAAAATAGACCTCTAACATTACACACACTATCAAGCATTGGACACATATTATCCAAATACAAATTATCCAACCTCAGGAGGCTAAAGAAATTTGGTTTAACACCTAAAACCCTCTCAAACTTTAACAGATGCACAATTGAGAGCATCCTGTCGGGCTGTATCATCGCCTGGTACGGCAACTGCACAGCCCACAACCGTAAAGCTCTCCAGAGGATGGTGCGATCTGCCCTCCTGAACACCTACAGCGCACGATGCTATTGGAAGGCCAAAAAGATCATCAAGGACAACAACCACCCACCCGAGCCACTGCCTGTTCACTCCGCTATCATCCAGAAGGCGAGGTCAGTACAGGTGCATCAAAGCTGGGACCGAAAGACTGGAAAAACAGCTTCTATCTCAAGGCCATCGGACTGCCAAACAGCCATCACTAGCACATCAGAGGCGGCTGCCTATAGACATAGATTAAAACTTTCAGAAATGGATCACTAGCCACTAATAATGTTTCCGTATCGAGCATTACTCATCTCATATGTATAAACTGCACTCTACACAATGCTACGGTTTCTTAGTCACTTTAATTGTGTGTAAATATTGCATCACCCATCTCATATGTATATACTGTACTCTATACTATGCCACTGTATCTTAGTCCAATGCCTCTCTGACATATATGTATATATTCTTAATTCATTTCTACTTAGATTTGTGTGTATTGGGTATATGTTGTGAAACTGTTAGATATTACTTGTTAGATATTACTGCACTGTCGGAGCTAGAAGCACAAGCATTTCGCTACACCCACAAACATGTATGTGACCAATACATTTGATTTGATATTGATACCTTTAGCATTTGGTGGCCTATAATGGCACCCCTAAAGAAGAGGCTTTAGACGAGGCAGGTGAACTTGCAACCACAACACTTCCAAATCATTTGACATGAGATCCTCTAAACCTTTACAGGAATAATGCTCTGAACATATACAGGCATTCCTGTATCTTCTGTAGATGTTATATCCCTGTATTGCTACTGCTGTATCGTCAAAGGAATTATCAAAGTGAGTTTGAGATGGCCAGTATAGGAATGATATGTGATGTTAGCAAGTTATTGATTTCATGAACCTTTATTTCAAAGGCTACTTTTTATTAATATGGACTTTTCTTAGACCTTTCCTGGGTAGCTTATCAGTGAAAAGAAAATAAGTAAAATAACAATTTAAACGTTGTTTAACTAACAGTCAGTCAATCAGGCACTTGTGAGTGTCAGTTGGTGTGTGTGTGTGTGTGTGTGTGTGATGGGTTGAAGCTACTGACCCAAAAGTTTGGCTCTCACTCCTCCCAGGCTTTTGCGAGGAAGGGTGGACAATGAGCTTGTCGTAGCGGGTGTAAGTAAGCAATGTCCCCACGCTCTCTGGCAGCTTTCATAGCTGGGATAAGTTCTTTCCACTTCTGGCGCACAGCTTCAGAGAAGTCCTCGTTGAGTAAGATGTTGGTCCCTCAAGTTCTTGGTTCTCTCCAGAACAGCCATCTTGACCTTGAACCTGAGGAACTTGACCACTATCAGCCTGGGTCTGTCACCTGGGCTGGTTACAGGTTTTCCAGACCTGTGTGCACACTCCACCTCAATCTTCCTATGATCCATCTGCAGCTTTTTGGTGAAATATTTTCTCACTTTCTCCTCGGACTCCGTCCAGGTCTCATGTGGAGACTCTGGTATGTCATCCACAACAGTGTTATTCCTCCTGGATTGTCCCTCTATAGTCTGTTTTCACAGTCATCTGTAATAGAATCCCACAGAAAATGTTCCCATTTGGTTTTTTTCCGCCATTCAATTTTCCAATAGGGAACCACTTCAACCGAGGCCTGTTTCATGTAGGTTTTCCCCTGGCGTGACATTTTGACGACCATGTTAAATCAATCTCAGACAAGGTAACTTTAATCAATATATCTGGCTCTATTTACTCTTAGATTTGAAAAAAGCTAATTAGCATCAAAGTACAGTTGAAGTCGGAAGTTTACATACACTTAGGTTGATGATCAGCTTGTGGGAAATAAGATTTTCAGCATTTTGATGCTGTATTTATAATTATATAAAATATATGCAATGAATTTTCATTGTGACTAGTTCATTGTGACTTTATGTCACATAAAAGGTCATATATTGAAAAAATGAAATGGAAAATACTTAGGCTATTGAAGTGTTAGGTTCTAGGTCGAAGAATAGCTGCTCGGAAAGGAGGCAGAACAAGTCTTAATCTTTTTGTAATAACTGCTGGGAGGATAAGGCCTATGTGGCCATACTATACAGGACAACTTGGAGGAATGATGATCGACAACAGACAGCCAGGGCCTGAAATTAACTTTTTGGTCCACCAGCCAATGTGGCAGTTTAACAATCTACCAGCCACTCAGATTTTTACCAACCAAAATATATTTATGCCATAATTACACCTGCCTGTGAGATAAAGAATCTGACTGGTAGCCAATATGTCTCTAGCAACCGAGCTTGTGAACAAAATCATTTAAATAGCCAAGGAACACAAGGACAAAGTCTCACTTTAGTTTACTTTTGAGTAAATTAGATCAACTTTTATGCCTGTGCACAGCGTTTCTAAAAATTAATCTTACTTCAGCACTTCAATGACAGTGCACAGCTCCCAAGCCAGGCAGTGTTGCGCAGAGGTGGGATATTATAGGATTCGTAGTTCTTTGTGTGATTAGCTAAAATCTTGGCGGATGTTAATTTTAGGCCCTGCAGACAGCACATCAGTATCAGAAGTAAAAAATACAATCAGACTGGCCTGCGACTGTGTCTTTCTATAAACCGTAGAGAGTGGACCCACAATTGATCCAAATGGAATGGAACATTCAAATAACAGTGCTTTTGTGCCATTATTCAAATGAAATGTTTAATGTAGTTTAGAGCCTAGAGATGAATTGTACTCAATTGTTCATTGGAATGTGGTGGTGTAGGCTAGTCTAGGTAGGATAATTTTATTGTCCCTAAACAAGATCAATAGGGGAGCTTTTTGAGCTGCCTATCAGCTCTATCTTGTGGATTTATATTGAAAATTGGTGCAGATTTGAAATATTTTATGTGTGGTATGAATGTTAGTTAACCTATTGCAGCTCTGGACAAATGATCCAACTACCACTATTGTCACTATGGATAGAGGGCAGGATAGACAATGGACTGGTAGACTACATTGACCTGTGGTATAGTAAGCACACAGAAAAAAACAGTGCATAAGGTTAGCACCAAATCATCTTGATAGGAGAGGACCAGATGATAAAATGTGGCTACATGGAAGATATATAGTAAAACCTTCCGGAGGAAAACACCACCCTCCCGTGCCAAATATTTTTTTAAAATTACGTTTGACAACCCTCCCCTATTTTGAACCAGCCCTCTTACCCCAGTAAATGTCAAACTGCCCCTAAGGTATGTTTAATATGTAATACTAGGTCAACTCCAGCAGAATGAGAAATACACTTAACTCAAAACAAGGAAGTCATGCCTAAACACAGTTATATCAACATCTTTCTTGTCAATTTAACAGGTCTGTGTTGCTGCTGTCAATTGTGAGCAGCACATTTACCACTGCATTCAGCCTGAATCCTAGAATAAGCAGGACAACATTACACAGGTTTAAAAAAGGTCGCAGAAACAGTACACCACAACACTTTAAAACGTGTTACCGAGTCTAGATGTTATCAAATCAGGAGAAGAACAAGTTAAGGAAGCAACGTAGGCAAAACGGGTGAAGGTAGAGTGGATTTATAAAGATAAAATGAAGAGTTCCAAAGTGTCTGAAGTTGAGGGACAATGGGACATTGCTAGAGGGATGGATGGCCATGGAATAGGTGATGTGTGCTTCTGCACCCCTTTAGGTTGTTGTCACAAATATCCTGCCCATGTCCAGTCATACTCGGGGAGGGGGAGCTTGTGTCCCTCGATGTCATTCCATCTCAGTTACAACATTCAAATCGTGGTCATCTTGTGTATGTGAATCACAACATGAAAGACGATGAGTGATCACAACATTAAAGACGATGAATGATCACAACATTAAAGACGATGAGTGATCACAACATTAAAGACGATGAATGATCACAACATTAAAGACGATGAGTGATCACAGAATTAAAGACGATGAGTGGTCACAACATTAAAGACAATGAGTGATCACAGCATTAAAGACAATGAGTGATCGCAACATGAAAGACGATAAGTGATCACAACATTAAATACGATGAGTGATCACAACATTAAATACGATGAGTGATCACAACATTAAATACGATGAGTGATCACAACATTAAATACGATGAGTGATCACAACATTAAAGACAATGAGTGATTACAGCATTAAAGACAATGAGTGATCACAACATGAAAGACGATGAGTGATCACAACATTAAAGACGATAAGTGATCACAGCATTAAAGACAATGGGTGATCACAGCATTAAAGACAATGGGTGATCACAGCATTAAAGACAATGGGTGATCACAACATGAAAGACGATGAGTGATCACAACATTAAAGACGATAAGTGATCACAGCATTTCCACCAATTGAGACATACACAATACAACTTAAGCATTGAGGACAGAATTTGGTTGACAACATGATGGTTTACACTATGTCAACTATGTGTAAATTATGGAAGAATCTTAACCCACCTGTAGGTCCATTAAAGTGTGTGTGGTCACTTAGGCCTGAGCATCAACCAGTACTGGGACCAGTGGAGACTGGAGATGCTTGCTCTCTAAGTGCTGCTTGAATGTCTTCAGGTCTACGTCTAAATGTCATGTACAAAATGGAGGAAGTTAATCTGTGGTTTAGATTGAATTCAAAGTTGACACAAATGATAAACAAAGCAATACGATGTAACAAATGAATACACATATAAAAGACTATACCACACATGCCAGTACAACAGCCTACACATAGAGAGGAACCTAAAGGTACATACAGTACCAACCAAAAATACTCACCCAACAGTCAGGGCATGTGTGGACCACTGCTGCTATGGCTGTAGTCTTCTGGTCCGCAGCTGCTCCCTTCTTCACAGCAGCCACGTTTAGCATCAGTCAACAAGTCTCAACTTGAGAGTGGTGCATGCGTTATATATCAATACCATCGAAATGGTTTGTTGTATTGGTTTGACAAAATGGTTTGTCAGATGACGCAAATGCTAAACTACAGGACTGTTTTGCTAGCACAGACTGGAATATATTCCAGGATTCATATGATGGCATTGAGGAGTATACTATCAGTCACCTTCATCAATAAGTGCATCGTACGTACGTACAGTGTATTTGGAAAGTATTCAGACCGCTTGACTTTTTCCACATTTTGTTATGTTACAGCCTTATTCTAAAATGGATACAAATATTTTTTGCCTTGTCAATCTACACACGATAGCCCATAATGAAAAGGCGGAAACAGTTTTTCAGAAATGTTTGTAAATGTATTGAAAAAAACAAAAACAGAAATAGCTTATTTACATAAGTATTCAGACCCTTTGCTATGAGACTCAAAATTGTGCTGAGGTGCATCCTGTTTCCATTGATCATCCTTGAGATGTTTCTACAACTTGATTGGAGTCCAACTGTGGTAAAAACAATTGACTGGACATGATTTGAAAAGGCACAAACCTGTCTATATAAGGTCCCACAGTTGACAGTTGACAGTGCATGTTAGAGCAAAAACCAAGCCATGAGGTCAAAGGAATTGTCCGTAGAGCTCCAAGACAGGATTGTGTCGAGGCACAGATCTGGGGAAGGGTAACAAAACATTTCTGCAGCATTGATGATCCCCAAGAACACAGTGGCCTCCATCATTCTGAAATGGAAGAAGTTTTGAACCACCAAGACTCTTCCTAGAGCTGGCCACCCAGCCAAACTGAACAATCGGGGGAGAAGGGCCTTGGTCAGGGAGGTGACCAACTTCCGCTGTGGAGATGGGAGAACCTTCCAGAAGGACAATCTTCTCATTGACTCGGTACCGGTACGCCCTGTATATATAGCCTCGTTATTGTTATTTTGTTGTATTAGTAAATATTTTATAAACTCTTATTTTTACTTAAAACTGCATTGTTGGTTAAAGACTCATAAGGAAGAATTTCATGGTGTTTGGCGCATGTGACAAATACAATTTTATTTTATTTGGTTAGAAATTTGGCATCAATAACATGACAGTAATTTTACCCAAAAACAAATCTGTGAATACCAATTAATTTAAAATCCACCATATGAGGAATAACCTTGCCTACTAGCTATAACAGTAACAGCAAATGGACCAATGTCTTCCCTCAGTAAAGCAAGCACACTGTTGACTTGAAAGGATGCTACTCAATCCATCTCTGAAACCTCTCGGAAAGCCAGACCAAAATAATACAGCTAGCTAGGGTAGCTACAAGTCAATTAGTACTTGAATTAGGCTACCCACCCCTCACCCACAGATACAAGCAAACATGATCTAGAATGCTAGCTTCACCATCTAAGTTAGATAGCTAGTTTAACTATCAAGCTAAACTGTTGGTTTATTAAAGCCAAAGAAAGCTAAACAAATGTGTAGGAATTTCACATGCATTTAAATGGCTAGATAAATAGACTGCTAATGTAGCCATCTAGCCAGGATAATGTTGCTAACTACCCCATTCATAGACGCTAACTGCTTTGACGATAGTGTCTTCTGGTTGGGTGAGTTTTGTTAAAATCCCTAAAGCTCGTTCTGAACGTTAAAGCATATCGCTTGGAGTGCGGGTTTGGAAACATACGGATCATATTTTTCATATTAGCTAGAAATATATGTATATATATATAATATATGTATATAAATATATTTAAGTTTAAATTGCTACACACCTTTATTTACAGTGCCTTCAGAAAGTGTTCACACCACCTTGACTTTTTCCACATTTTGTTGTGTTACAGCCTGGATTAAAAATGTATCAAATTGGTCACTGATTTTTGGTCACCCATTTTTGGTCACACAACACCCAACAATGTCAAAGTGGAATTATGTTTTTCAAAATGTTTACAATTCAATTATAAAACTAATATAAGTATTCAACCCCTATGCTATGGCAAGCCTAAATAAGTTCAGGAGTGAAAATGTGCTTAAACCTCCTAGAGTCGATGTAAGCGCCCCCGTAGAAATCTAATTAGCATAATAATAAAAATCCCCATCAAAATCCATCTGTTTAAGCTAGAGATATCTGTTTTTTCTGCATGTGCTGCGTCTCAATCCACCGCATCCTCTACGACCCCCAAACGTGTCACAGGACTCGTCTGATGTCAGTACCGCCGATCTGCCAGTTTCTGTCTGTAGCGTCCAAACATTTTGGGCTACACAATGAAGGCACACTGAAGGTAGCCAAGTGACAGTTTAAAAAATGAATGGTGGTATACACTGAGTATACCTAACATTAGGAACACCTTGCTAATATTGATTTGCACCTCTTTTGCCTTCAGAACAGCTTCAATCCATCGGGGCATTGACTCTACAAGGTGTCGAAAGCATTCCACAGGGATGCTGGCCCATGTGGACTCCAATGCTTCCCACAGTTGTGTCAAGTTGGCTGCATGTCCTTCAGGTGGTGGACCATTCTTGATACAGTACATATTGGAAACTGTTGAGCGTGAAAAACCCAGCAGCGTTTCAGTTCCTGACACAAACTTGTGCACCTGGCATCTACTACCATACCCTGTTTAAAGGCACTTCAATATTTTGTCTTGCACATTCACCCTCTGAATGGAAGACGTACACAATTTATGTCTCAATTGTCTTCAGGCTTAAAAATCCCTCTTTAACCTGTTTCCTCCCCTTCATCTACCCTTATTGAAGTGGACTTAACCCCCTAGAGTTGATTGAGCCGATTAAAGATAAAAATCTGTCAATTTAAGCTAGAGATATGTTTTCTTGCATTGGATCCGTCTCAATCCACCGCATGCGCCAGTGTTGCACTTCCACATCAGAGTTGAAAGGTGGCAGAGTTAGAGCGGTGTTTGTCAGACCACATTCCGAAATTGGTCTCCTCACGAAAATATCTGTAGTGTCCGAACGGTTTGTCCACTCTATGGAAAGGGGAGACACTCACGAACACAATGGTGGTATCCGTTTTGCTCTACCACCCCCAATGGTGCTCTCCGTTTTGCTCTACCACCCCCAATGGTGGTCTCCGTTTTGCTCTACCAACCCCAAAAATGTCAGGGGAATCTTCTGTAGTCGGTATCGTCGATGTTCCAACTTCTGTTTGTAGCGTCCAAACCGTTTCGGCTACAAACTAATGTGTCACAGGACTCGTCTAAAGGTAACCGGTACGGTACGGTATTTAAAAAATTTATGGAAGTATGAAGGTAGTTTTGTGTCTACCCCAAAAAACGGGTTAAATATGTCTAAAAAATGCATGGTCTCCCTCTGTAGCCCACACATACAATTGTCTGTAAGGTCCCTCAGTTGAGCAATGCATTTCAAACACAGATTAAACCACAAAGACCAAGGAGGTTTTCAAATGCCGAGCAAAGAAGGGCACCTATTGGTAGACAAGTAAAAAAATAAATACAAATATATCCCTTTAAGCATGGTGAAGTTGTTAAATTACACTTTGGGTGGTGTATCAATACACCCAGTCACTACAAAGATACAGGCGTCCTTCCTAACTCAGTTGCTGGAGAGAAGGAAATCTCTGGTGACTTTAAAACAGTTATAGAGTTGAATGGCTGTGATAGGAATAAACTGAGGATGGATCAACAACATTGTAGTTACTCCACAATATGAACCTAATTGACAGGGTGAAAAGAAGGAAGCCTGTACAGTATACAAATATTCCATAACTTGCATCCTGTTTGCAATAAGGCACTGATGCAATATTGCAAAAATGTGACAAAGCAATTAACTTTTTGTCCTGAATACAAAGTGTTATGTTTGGGGCAAATCCAATACAACACATTACTGAGTACCGTACCACTCTCCATATTTTCAAGCATAGTGGTGGCTGCATCTTGTTATGAGTATGCTTGTAATCGTTAGGGATTGTGGTGTTTTTCAGGGTAAAAATGAAACAGAATGGAGCTAAGCACAGGCAAAATCCTAGAGGATTCAGTCTGCTCTCCAGCAGACACTGGGAAATGAATTCACCTTTCAGCAAGACAATAACCTAAAGCACATGGCCAAATCTACACTGAAGTTGCTTACCACAAAGACCGTGAAAGTTCCTGAGTGGCCAAGTTACAGTTTTGACTTAAATCTACTTGAAAGTCTATGGCAAGACCTGAAAATGATTGTCTAGCAATGATCAACAACAAATTTGACATAGCTTGAAGAATTTAAAAAATAATATCGGGCAAATGTTGCGCAGGTGTGAAAATCTCTTAGCGACTTACCCAGAAAGACTCACAACTGTAATCGCAGCTGAAGGTTCTTCAACAAATAATTGACTCAGGGTTGTGAATTATTATGTAATTAAGATATTTCTGTATTTAATTTTCAATAAATTGGCACATTTTTCTAAAAACATGTTTTCTCTTCATCATTATAGTGTATTGTGTGTAGATGGGTGAGAAAACAAAAAGTTATCAATTTTTGAATTCAGGCTGTAACACAACAAAATGTGTAATAAGTCAAGGGGTATGAATACTTTCTGAAGGCACTGTATAGGGTTAGGTTTAGTGTTCCCACACAGCTATATCTCAATGTTAAATCATTTGTTTACGGAAGACATAGGCGGCCACCAGTGTTAATTTGCTATCCAGCGTGCTCAGAACACCTGTGTGTAAGCATAACTGGGGAGGAAGTGCAGTTCGTTAACTGGAGGCACACACAGCATGTGGATCTGGAGGAGGAGATGACAGGACTTAGAGAAACGATCCACAACGACCAGGATCGCGGTGTTACACTGTGGAAGATCCGTCAGAAAATCCACCGACAGGTGCGACCAAGGCCGCTGTGGAATGGGTAAGGGGTGTAGCTTACCTCTGGGCAGGTGCCGAGGAGCCTTACACTGGGCGCACACCGAGCAGGAGGAAACATAAACCCTCATGTCCTTAGCCAAGGTAGGCCACCAGTACCTCCCGCTCAAACAGCGCACTGTCCGACCGATCCCAGGATGACCAGAGGAGGGTGACGTGTGGGCCCAATAGATCAACCGGTCACTACCGGCGCCACCAGGCAGGAGGCGGGGAGTATGGGAGTGGGATCCATGGGCCTCTCCTCTGTGTTATACAGCCAGGACAATGAGTCTGACTTCACGTTCTGGGAGCCTGGTCTGTAGGAAAGGGTAAACACAAAACGGGGGAAAAACATGGCCCACCTTGCCTGGCGAGGGTTCAGTCTCCTCGCTGCCCGGATGTACTCCAGATTGCGGTGGTCAGTCCAGATGAGAAAAGGGTGTCTGTCCCCCTCAAGCCAATGTCTCCACGCCTTCGAGGCCTTGACGACAGCCAACAGCTCCCGGTCCCCCACGTCATAGTTTCGCTCCTCCGGGCTGAGCTTCTTCAAGAAGAAGGCACAGGGGCGGAGCTTCGGTGGCGTACCCGAGCGCTGAGAGAGCACAGCTCCTATCCCAGCCTCGGACGCGTCCACTTCCACTATGAACGCCAAAGAGGGATCCGGATGGGCCAGCACGGGAGCTGAGGTAAGCAGAGCCCTCAGGTGACTAAAAGCTCTGTCCGCGTCAGCCGACCACTGCAAACGCACCGAGGCCCCCCTTCAGCGGTGAGGTAATGGGAGCCGCTACCTGACCAAAACCTCGGATAAACCTCCGGTAGTAGTTGGCAAACCCTAAGAACCACTGCACCTCCTTTACCGTGGTGGGAGTCGGCCAATTACGCACGGCTGAAATGAGGTCACTCTCCATCTCCACCCCTGAGGTGGAAATGCGATACCCTAGGAAGGAGACGGACTGCTGGAAAAACATGCATTTCTCATTTCTTGACGTACAGGTCATGCTCCAACAGGTGACCAAGCACCCTGCGCACCAGGGACACATGCTCGGCGCGTGTAGCGGAGTATATCAGGATATCATCAATATACACCACTACACCCTGCTCGTGCAGGTCCCTGAAAATCTTGTCTACAAAGGCTTGGAAGACTGATGGAAAATGAAAAGTGGATTGGCGATGGCTAGAAGGTCGGTGACGTTGACCGCCGAACGTCGCCCGAACAAGGAGAGGGACCAACTTCGGCAGAAGTTGTGACATAAACATTAAGTGACTAAAATACCATAGAATAGTATAGAATACAGTATATACATATGAGATGAGTAATGCCAGATATGTAACATTATTAAAGTGACTAGTGTTCTATTCCTTAAAGTGGTCAGTGATTTCTAGTCTATGCCTATAGGCATCCGCCTCTAATGTGCTAGTGATGGCTGTTTAGGAGGCTGGTGGCCTTGAGATAGAAGCTGTTTCTCAGGCTCTCGTCCCAGCTTTGATGCACCTGTACTGACCTCGTCCTTCTGGATGATAGCGGGGTGAACAGGCAGTGGTTTGGGTGGTTGATGTCCTTGATGATCTTTTTGGCCTTCCTCTGACATCGGGTGCTGTAGATGTCCTGGAGGGTGGGTAGCTTGCCCCCGGTAATGCGTTGTGCAGACCGCACCACCCTCTGGAGAGCCTTGCGGTTGCGGGCGGTGCAGTTGCCGTACCAGGCGGAGATGCAGCCCGACAGGATGCTTTCAATTGTGCATCTGTAATAGTTTGTGAGGGTTTTAGGTGACAAGCCAAATTTCTTTAGCCTCCAGAGGTTGAAGAGGCTCTGTTGTACCTTCTTCTCCACACTGTCTGTGTGGGTGGTCCATTTCAGTTTGTCAGTGATGTGTACGCTGAGGAACTTAAAGCTTCCACCTTCTCCACTGCTGTCCTGTCGATGTGGATAGAGGGGTGCACCATCTGCTGTTTCCTGAAGTCCACGATAATCTCTTTTGTTTTGTTGACATTGAGTGAGAGGTACCACACTCCCAGAGCCCTCACCTCCTCCATGTAGGCTGTCTCGTCATCGTTAGTAATCAAGCCTACTACTGTTGTGTTGTCTGCAAACTTGATGATTCAGTTGGAGACGTGCTTGGCCACGCAGTCATGGGTGAACAGGGAGTACAGGAAGGGACTGAGCACACACCCTTGTATGTTGAGGATCAGCGGAGTGGAGGTGATGTTTCCTACCTTCACCACCTGGGGACAGCCCGTCAGGAAGTCCAGGACCCAGTTGCACAGGGCGGTGTTCAGACCCAGGGCCTCACGCTTAATGATGAGCTTGGAGGGTACTATGGTGTTGTCCAGATCATCATGGCCCTGGTGTGTGACGTGAAGCTTGTGACAGGCATTTGTAGTTCTGTATGATAGCCATATTAGCAGCTATTTAGCATTTCATTTTTGGGAGGTAAATACAGGCAAATACATCATGCCAGGGTAAGCCTACATGAAACACAGACCTTATTTTAAGTGTTGCTAAAATCCCCTATGGAAAAAAATGAATGCTAGAAAAATGATTGCAACCATTTCCGTGTTTGGCTAGGTTTTATGGGTATTATGACTCATACTGTGGTACCACAGCGTTTCTAACCCTTACTGTAATGCCTTTGGTGATACTCTATAATGATTCACAGACAGTGCTGACATCATCTTGCGTGGACTTACCGTTTGTTGTGATCTTGCTGCAAGTCTCTCTTTCAGGACATCCACCTCTCTGCAAACTGTTCTTAACGTCTTGGACCTCTGCTCAGATCGTCCATTCTTTTGTTAGTTGAGTCCACCAGTATTTGAACAAAGCTCTTGAAGCTATTTTCCTGTTTCTGTAACAATTGCTTTTAGACATATTTTTGTTGATTTAAAAGATCATGCACCTGTGACAGCAAAACACTGTCCTCTCCATTATTCCAACCCTCTTTAGCTTTAGTATAGTATCAAAGTAGGCTAACGCTGGTACTACACAGAATTCCAGCCAGCACAACTCACAGGGCCGATGGAAACAACAACAAACAAACAATCCTGCAAGAGTTACATTTCAAAAAACGAGAAATGAGGACTTGGGTTAGAGAGGCCTATGCTGGCACCTACTGTAGTAACAGCAGAGGTGTCAGAGGTGTACTCAGCAAAGGTTAAATCTGATTTAGAAATTAAAATTAAAGAAAAATGAAATAATTCACTATTTTAGAAAAAAGGCCATGAAAAATCTTTACCAAGAAAAGAATAACATTTTATTGCTGAATTTGAGCAGGAATATGATATTTTACTTTTGAAGAGAGCCAACAGGTTAAACTCAATTAAAGCATAGGCTACTATTAAGCATACTACTTATTGGCAAATAAACCTGGTAAACATCTTGCAGCCCTCACAAAACCAATACATCAAACTACATCAAATCATTTTAAAAGGTAAAGTTACAAATGCGTTAATTAGAATTAGACAACAGTGGGACTGATCCTACAGTCTTTTTAGACTCAACAAACAGCAACACTTTCAGTAGACTGAGTATAGCAGCCTTGGAAAGTGCTCCAACTCACGACATTCACAACAGTGGAACAACAGCTGCATGAGGCGCGCGGTGTCTTTAAGGTAATCCGGGCATTTTCTTATGGTCTGTGCTGAATGACATCATTGATATTGTCAATGGTGTAACTGAGACGAGAGATAGAGGAATAGCTGGATTTCTGAGTTTACACCTAAATATCTGTCATTCGCAGTGCAGACTAGACCAGAGTATACCGCGGGACGCTTTTACATCAGGGTCAGCAGGGCGGTGAGGAATGGTTCGTCAAGCGCATCGGCCGTTTTTCGCTGTCCATGGTGCTGTTTGAATGACAACGTCCTGATCAGCACCTCGGTGGAAGGAAGGCAGCAGTCCCTGAAGAGCTTGATCAAAAACGGTGAGCAACGGAGGGGAGGAAAGGCACGGGTCCATTGGCAAATAAGGGGGAATTGTGTTTGTCTGTTTGGGGTTTGTACAGGGACCCAAACAAGAGAGTGAGAATCCGAAGGTAGGGACGTAGGGTTTTTCTCGACCGAGAAGGTTTTCCCAAGCCAAGGGTGCGGCTTTGTGCAAATATTGACAATAAACACTGAACGTGAATTCGAATGTGTCTAATATAGGCCTAATTATATTGATTAGATTTTTGGATAGGTTTAATCTAGCTTCCCAGCTCTGTCGACTGGATGATTTACTATTTTAGATCTGCAGCAAATGACGTGGCCCCTGGCATCTTGCTATGGAGCAGCGCAACAACCTTGCTACAAGAATAGGGCTCAATTTTGTAATAGGCTTATAGGGTAGGCTACTTACCTAACACAAACGTGAGCTGTTTCGTATATGCATTCATTAACAAGAGTTTGACCTTAACTGAGACGGGTTTACAGTGTAAAATTATCATGGTAAGATTGCATGTAGTTCCTGTCATCTATCATTACCTTGCTTCAAAATGTTCTATCGCTGTTGGGATTTATCCCATCTCATCCACCACCATTATGTACGACTGTAGAATATGTATTTTTTAATAGAATATAATTATATAATATATTATAACTTTATTAGTTCATTTTTAATAATCTGTTTAGTGTTCGTCTGTTACACATTCTATTTTGCTCTGCTCCCAACCTTTACAGACAAGACACCAGCAGGGCATCCTGAGTGCACTGCCCTTACAGAGCATGAATATAAATGCAAATTAAAAATATTTACCATCTTTATAATAAGTCTGTCTTTTCTATGTATGTATTTCAACACCATCACAGCCATTTTCCAAAGTAAACCTCTTCCTGTATTGTGATGGGAAAAGCATGCAGGCTGCATGCTGGAAGAAAATGTGTTTCACTTAATTTAATTTGGGACTCTGAAATGATGAGGTTATTCTAAATATTTGTTTATGTGCTGGTTTCCTTTGAAGTGAGATGGAGTGTATGAGATGCCAGCTGGTTCAAAGTGCTGGATTTATTAAGTCAGATTCACACTGAGTTTTCCCCTGCACATGCCCTCTCAGAGAGGCATAGTACACAGCTTTTTCAGATCCATAGTTAAATCATCCAACTTTCTTATAAGAAATTAAAAAACTTTTTTTTTTTTAAATCAACATTTTAACCACACTATTTTCCACTCCCATTCCAATTATTTTGGCTTAAATAATGTTTTCTTCTTTCTCCATCCATGACTTGGTCTTCATTTAGTCTTCTCTTGTCCCGTTTCTTATTTTGTAACCAATTCTCCCTTTTGTAACATCTTATTTGAGTTGGATCCCCATGAGATTGAGATGGAACTGGGTTGCGTCACAACATCCTTCAGCTATATCGATCTACAGTTTGATTGAGGACAGGGGGCAGCAGGTAGCCTAGCAGTTAAGAGTGTTAGGCCAGTAACCGAAAGGTCGCTGGTTCGCATCCCTGAGCCAACTAGGTGATACATTAGTTGATGTGCCCTTGAGCAAGGCACTTAACCCTAATTGCTCCTGTAAGTCACTCTGGATAAGAATGACTAAAATGTAAATGTATGTCCTCCCGTATGTTTGCTCCCTCAGTGAGTTGGGAAGGACAGCAGGAACCATGGAACTGAGAGTGGGGAACAAGTACCGCCTCGGCAGGAAGATAGGGAGCGGCTCTTTTGGAGACATTTACCTGGGTAAGACCTTTGTTTTAATGTAGCTCTAACTCTACTTATTCTCACAAACCTCTAAATAAACATATTCCAGAGTAGACTGCCTTCCATACTAACTTTAAAGGGATACTTCAGGATTTTGTCTACTTTTATTTACTTCTTCACAGTCAGATGAACTTGTGGATACAATTTTTATGTATCTGCGTGCAGTTTGAAGGAAGTTGCTAACTAGTGTTAGCACAAAGACTGGAAGTCTAATGGTAACTGCTAGCATGTTAGTAGATACCATAGACTTCCAGTCATTGCGCTAACGCTTGTTAGCATTCAGCTGCGAAACTACCTATAACTTCTTTCATACTAGAAGTTAGAGATAGATAAAGGGTTTCATTGCCAAAATCCCAAAGTATCCTTTTAAATTCTGTCTGAACACATTTCACCATTGAACACATCAAAGCTGGCCATAAAAAAGAAAAGACTGTGTCAGAGTAGACCATGGTGATTGCATCATCAAAAAGGTGGTCATGGTATGTGTCCCTTCCTGTGTCCCTGTCAGGCATTAACATCGCCACGGGTGAGGAGGTGGCCATTAAGCTGGAATGTGTGAAGACCAAACACCCACAACTCCACATCGAGAGCAAGTTCTACAAGATGATGCAGGGAGGAGGTGAGAGAGGAGTAGGACAAGAGGGTATGGTCAGGGGTGGGGGTAGTGGGCGACTATGTTGGGAAACCCTAACCTGAAACCTGAAGTTTTGCATGAGTTTTCCAAGCTAATGCCTAGGCTTTAACTTAGAAGGCTTACTCTGGACCTGGGTTCGAACCACAGTAAGTGACACTAGCTTATAAATCACACTCTCCCTTCCCTTCCCTATAGTGGGCATCCCATCCATAAAGTGGTGTGGAGCAGAGGGAGACTACAACGTGATGGTGATGGAGCTGCTAGGCCCCAGTCTGGAGGATCTGTTCAACTTCTGCTCCCGCAAGTTCAGCCTCAAGACTGTCCTGCTGCTGGCTGACCAGATGGTACAGCACGCCTCCTCCTCCTCCTCCAAAACCTCTTTTTATCATATCATATGCTTCTCTATATGCTTTATTGTGCTGGCATTTTCAAAGAATACCCCTTGATTATATATAACGTTATTGGCTTTAACCAAGAACTGGAACTGATAATGATAGTCAACCATTCCCTCTCTCCTTTCCCCCTCTTCCTCCACTCCCTTTCTCCTCTCCAGATCAGCCGTATTGAGTACATCCACTCTAAGAACTTCATCCACAGAGATGTGAAGCCTGACAACTTCCTGATGGGCCTGGGCAAGAAGGGCAACCTGGTGTACATCATTGACTTTGGCCTGGCCAAGAAGTACCGCGACGCCCGCACACACCAGCACATCCCCTACCGCGAGAACAAGAACCTGACCGGCACGGCACGCTATGCATCCATCAACACACACCTGGGGATAGGTACAGTACTAATTGTAATATTAACCGTGTGTGTTCACGTTTGTTTGACCCTTCATCGGCTGTGTGTGTAGTGAGAGAGTCTATAGATTTTACGTGATTGCGTCGGTATTGATCAGGGGTTGATTCACAGAACTACTGCAGTAGGAGTATTGACCCTTCTCCATCTCCTCTCTCTTCCTCCCTCCCTCACTCCCCTGTCTCTCCTTTCCTTTACTCTATGCTCCTCTTCTCTCATTTCCTTTACTCTATGCTCCTCTTCTCTCATTTCCTTTACTCTATGCTCCTCTTCTCTCATTTCCTTTACTCTATACTCCTCTTCTCTCATTTCCTTTACTCTATGCTCCTCTTCTCTCATTTCCTTTACTCTATGCTCCTCTTCTCTCCTTTCCTTTACTCTATGCTCCTCTTCTCTCCTTTCCTTTACTCTATACTCCTCTTCTCTCATTTCCTTTACTCTATGCTCCTCTTTTCTCCTCTTTCTCCTCTAAAGGTATACATGTTATTGTTTTTTTGTGTGTCTAAATAAGATCAGTATAGTGTCTCCTCTCTCCATGTCTCCTCTCTCCCCCCACAACCCCCCACGCTTCTCCCCCTCCCTCTCTCTACAGAGCAGTCTCGTCGTGATGACCTGGAGTCTCTTGGTTACGTCCTGATGTACTTCAACCTGGGCTCTCTGCCCTGGCAGGGCCTCAAGGCCGCCACCAAGAGGCAGAAGTACGAACGCATCAGTGAGAAGAAGATGTCCACCCCTATTGAGGTGCTCTGCAAGGGATACCCATGTAAGTAGCTAAAGTCTGTTTCTTTATCCTGGGTTTACAACACTAACCATGAGTGTGTTTGTGTTAGTGTTGTTAGAAACACACTTCAAGTAGTCTTTCAACACCAAGCTAAATTAATGTGCATTTGACCCAAGTCTTTGGTGACACTTTGGTTACCCTCTGTCACCCACTCTATCCACAGCTGAGGCTCTCTGTCACCCACTCTATCCACAGCTGAGTCTTTCTGTCACCCACTCTATCCACAGCTGAGTCTCTCTGTCACCCACTCTATCCACAGCTGAGTCTTTCTGTCACCCACCCTATCCACAGCTGAGTCTCTCTGTCACCCACTCTATCCATAGCTGCGTCTTTCTGTCGCCCACTCTATCCACAGCTGAGTCTTTCTGTCACCCACTCTATCCACAGCTGAGTCTCTCTGTCACCCACTCTATCCATAGCTGAGTCTTTCTGTCGCCCACTCTATCCACAGCTGAGTTCTCCACCTACCTGAACTTCTGTCGCTCTCTGCGGTTCGATGACAAGCCGGACTACTCATACCTGAGACAGCTGTTCAGAAACCTATTCCACAGACAAGGCTTCTCCTACGACTATGTCTTTGACTGGAACATGCTCAAGTTTGTGAGTACTGCATCCCTATTAACCATTATTATTACACTATTAATAATTTATTAACAATATATCTATTTGTTGACCTTATTTATCATTACATTTTCATTTTAAATGCAATTATACATTAGTGGATTACATGTGTATTATAAATGTATAATATATGACGTTTACATAGTTGATTATAGAAACGTGGTTCCCTATGAGTTTATTTTGAATCCCTGGCACCTTCCTAACCTGAACATACATATTTCTGCTTCAGGGGGCCAGCAGGACAGCCGAGGATGGGGAGAGGGAGAGGGAGAGGGAGAGGAGAGAGGGAAAAGAGGGTGATGAGAGGATCGGCGGGGGACCTAGGGTGCCTCGTGCCCTACCCCCGGGCGGCAACCCCCCGGGAGGTGTAGACAGGATCAGAAATGGCCCCAATGCAGCAGCCTCTAACCCTGCTTCCAGAGGAGTCGCACAGTCAGGTGAGTCATGAGGCAGACAGTAACCCTGCTTCCAGAGGAGTTGCACAGTCAGGTGAGTCATGAGGCAGACAGTAACCCTGCTTCCAGAGGAGTTGCACAGTCAGGTGAGTCATGAGGCAGACAGTAACCCTGCTTCCAGAGGAGTCGCACAGTCAGGTGAGTCATGAGGCAAACAGTAGTTGAAAAGGTCTGCATTCTTAGAATGAAAGTGAAATATCAAACAAAATGTTTATTCCATTTGGACTAAAACAAATCTAAGAGTCCGGACCTTCTCTTTTTCTACTACTGACTATTTCAGATCTATGCACCAACTATTTAGGTTTTTACTTACTTCATTACTTACTTACTTCATTAGGTCGACAAGATATTACTGCATAAACACGAGGGTGGGTGTGTAAACTAAACCACTTGCTCAATTCATGACTCCAGTTTGTAGCCCTCTTAGTCTCTTAAAGAATCTGTTGTGTTTGGACTTGGCTGAGGAAACTTTGAGGAAAGTCCAAGGCGTGCAGGCATTTGTTCCAGCCCAGCACTAGATTCCATTTGACCAATAATGTGTGTGTGTGTAGGAAACCGGTCCCCACAGGCCGTGTCCCGTGCGGAGCGAGAGAGAAAGGTGGCCATGAGGCTCCACCGTGGCGCCCCCGCCAACATCTCCTCCTCTGACCTCACTGCACAGATGGGCCAGTCACGCATCGCCACATCACAGGTCATTTACCTACCATTGTATCTCTCTCTAGTTTGCTATCTCTTTCTGCTATCGTTAGCCCCACTGCTCCCCCACTCTTCCTCTTCTGAAAGGGATTGAAGTTTGTCTGCCTGTGTATGTGAATGTATAATATGTTTGTTGAATGCACAGCACCTTATACTAAGCCTATGCTTTCTGTTAACCCCCTCTCCTCTCCACCAGGTCAGTGTGCCATTTGAACACCTGGGGAAGTGAGCTGCTCCTCTCTGGCCCTCTGGACTGGCAGGTAAGGACACGTCAGAGGGACAACACTATGTGAACTATGGAACAACCCTAACCTGTAACATCATTGCATGAATTACTCATGCTAGTGAGTTGCATGCACAGATCTCAAGTTCGAATTTGGCCCTAAGTATGTTTATGCTTTCTTGAATGACATTTTTTGCAAATGTGTGTAAAAAGTGAAGTAAATATATTAATATTTTTTGCAGCCATGGCATTGTATCAAATACCTACTCAAGTACTTTTGAAATTGTTGGATAAAAAAGAAAGGAGTGGGTCAACAACACTGAAGAGGGATGAAAGATGGAAGAAAAAAAGGAAAGGAACAAAGGATTGAAAGAAAGTGTGAGAAGTGAACTCCTGTCCACTATGACTGTAGTTAACTGGAAGAAATTGTGAAAAGATGAAAGATTGACAACTTAAAGACACTCTCATGGTCTAGGCTTGCTTCCCGGGCTTGTAAGATCTTTGCCTCGGCTGGTGAATGAGACTTCGGTACTACTGTCCTGGTTCACTCTCATTACGCCGGCTATATGATCAGTGGGACCATACACGTCTCTCAGAAGCTCAATGCGCATAAAAACATGCACATGTCAGTGCAAAACGGACAAGCTCTGATTGTTCTAGATGTTTTCACCGCTGAGGTGGTTGTGTGGGCTCATGTGTAGCTTAAAAAACACCGTCGAAACCGTTTGTCTCACATGATTGTCCAATTTATGACAGCTGCATTTACTGCTAATGGTGTATGTTTATAATCAACAACAACAAGAACAAAATCAGAGGTTTCCTGTGGTCAAGTAAAAAGGATTTATTCACTAGTAGGCAAGACGATCTCAGTTGAGAGGAATTGTGTGCAAATGAAAGAAAGAGAGATAGGAAGAGATGTGGTAAAACGTTGTTCAGGAATGGGAAAAGATGAATGTGAATGAATGTGAAAGTTTTTGCGTCAGAGTTGCTTAGAGAAGTGGAAGTGTTTGCATCAGAATTGCTTAGAGAAGTGGGTTTGCATATAGTCAGTGTATGTCAATGTCTTATTGTCTTACTGTTTGTTTTTCGTACTTTTGGTTTTAGCAAGCCAAGGACCGACCAAGAGTTAAAGGAGGAAGGGGGATGGTAGGAGACTTAGAGAGATGGACTGTCACCCATTTTCTCTTTACATCTTCACGGTTTAGGAATTCCAGGATAAGAATAATTATGAGTAGATTTTAACCTAGCGTTAAATGAGGAAATTTTGGTTCTACAACACTTACTGTTAAGATTATTGACACATTTCCATTGAGGTTCCACTCCCCTCTGCGGTGTATGTGAACACAGTATTGTATTACATTTGTCAACAACAAAGAGCTAAAAATGCCCCTTCAAATGATGGTGGACCATATAATAAAGGACCGTTACTTCTTATCATTATGTGGAGGAAATTAGTTATTTAATCAATTGATTGTTTTTGTTCTAGAGTTTTTGTCAACTGGTAAGTCAAGGCAAGACACTAACCTCTCATGCCAGGCTTCGCAAAAGGGAGAATAATGTTAAACAATACCTGCGTTCTTGGTTGTTATGATAATAAGAAAACAAGCCGTATTGTCCTGGCGATGCGAGGAGGAGCATGGGAGAAATGAAGAGGATGGATTTCAAAGTTATATGCTCAATAACTTAAAAAAATATATTTTTTTATCTCTTTAAATATGTTTTTGTGTAAAGCAAAAATGTGCTAGGTTGTTTGTTTGAAGATGTCAATGTAGTAACAGAGATTTATTGACCTGCAGGAGGGCTTGGTTAGGTGCAAAGGGAGTCAAATGTAAGGTAGGCCTACACCTGAGCAGGCAGATAACAATAAAGATGGAATATATGGTTGTGTGGGTGCACTGATATCTTGTACATTTCTTTACCATGCTTAGATTTGATTACAACAATATTGTGTATAATAATAATAATTAATAGTAATAATTGTATTGTGTCCCTTTCCATAAAGTTGTCTTGTTGCATCTCAAACTCAACAGCACAGCATCACCACATATAGTGCATAAATACATAGATTACATACAACGATGTAAATTACGTGCAATAATGCAACAAAAAACGACAGATGTGGATAAAGTTTACGGAATAGGCCTGCGCTAGTTCATACCGTTTTGATTCATGGGAGGGGGGCTATATTTTATGAGTCAATAAAGATATGCACAACTTATAATATTGTCTGTGTGTGTGGATAATTTATTTTAGAAGTCATTTTGATAGTTCTTAGATACATTTTCAATTCTTACCTTCGCTGTTAGAATGGAAAATAATGTAAAACTAAACTGACCTAGGATCAGCCCGTAAATGCGATTCGACTCAAATTAGACATGCGCATTGCCACAAATCACAACTAGAGAGAAAGAAGCAAAACGAGAGATTTCGCTCGCCAAAATTGTCCAATATAAACCCAAAGCTTTTCTATGGGTTTATTCTGGACCTACAGTAAACGTGTCGCCTGCCTTCGAGCCTTTTGGACAACGACTCCCATTGTTAGGGTGGAGACATGAGCATCTCGTCATTATAAACTCATCTCTGTCACGACTCTGTCCACTTCCTGGTACTCGGTGTTCATTGGCTGTGATTGGTGGAAACAGCAGGCTACATATCATTCGAGAGAACCTACGGAGAGTACCGAACGGAGTTGATCGAATGTAGCTAATCCTAGAAGATAGGGTCTGTTACAAACGCCGAGGTAGGAAAAAGGAGAGAAAGGAATGACGGAGTTTATAGAGCAGGACAAAACTGTTATTTTACCTGTATTGTTCATAATGGAATGAAGAAAGGACCAAGGCACACTAAAATGAGATTAAAACCTTAAACTGAGATTTTTAAAAACGGATTTAACTCTTGGTTAGAATTGAAAGATTTCCAATCGAGCAGGACTGGAAAATAAACATGGATGTCGAAGTAACGATCGCAGTTTTGTGGAATTAAATACATTTTTCTCACATTTCTTTCTTTAAAACTGCACTCGCCGACTAAAGTTTGTTCAGAAACCATCAATTGATGAAAGGTAAAATTATTTTACTTGCTCGTTTGAATGCAAATAAATCAGATTAAAGTTATGTCTAAAATAAGAATCGTTTCTAGTTGTCTACCCTTTAAAATATAATTAGAATAAACGTATGTTTTTTTTCTCCAAATCCATTCTTCAGACAGACGTCATCTTGATTCAAGTTTACATATCGACAATCGACTGCAAAGGTGAGAGTGACGGTCTATATACAGTATGCGCCTTTTTACCACCCTGTCATTCATACATTCAGTGTCGAGTTCTGCTTACATTAGTGGCTACTATGTTTCTCTACTGCAAACAATGTTTGTCTGCCCGTTTGCTTGAATGGTTGCTGCTGTTTGCTGGTTTGCAAAAAAACTAATCTCATTTAATCGTTTTACAAGTAATTGAAGTTAGTAGCATTTGTTATGGATTATATATTGAAAGCGTTTAACCTTTTTTGATCGTTTTTAATATTATTACCTTCCTCACAAACCCCAACACACACATATTCCAGTCATGTGTGTCTCTCTCCCTGTCTGTCCTACTGTCTGCGTTGATGCATTCAACTCAGCCCCATTCTACATGTTAATTAGCTGATTCTCTGCAAACCAATACAAATGACCCCCATCACACACAGAGAGAAACATGCACATTCATAGACATTCATGTGACTCAAGCTCCAACGCCCACACAGTCAGAGACACAAGTCTCACAATCAATGTAATTGGATTCATTTAATTTCATTAGTGTAGTGAGACCCAGGATTACACCTGTGTTTGCATGCCTGTGTGTGTGGAAGCAACATAATACTGCCTCAGTCTGTCATGCTGCTGTTAATATGACTTGCTATGCGGTTTGGCAGCCAAGCCATGATATGATAGGTCAGTTTAGACATGTCCTTTAACATGCTGTCCACTGTTGCTGTCTCTGATTTTGCTTGAGAAAGGCTTTGAGTCACAGCGGGCTATTTTTAGTCTCACTGTGTGTGTTATTGTGTGTGGCCTTTGAAGTGGACAGTATTTCTTATTTTTGTTCTATGATAATGTCAATGACAGCAACAACTGGCATTGAGGTTATCGCGTGGCAGATACAAACATGCCAGCAGGATATCTGATACTAAATTCTGTTTGAAATAGGGATTCATAATGACTAAATAGAAATGTTTACAGATTCCATTTTTGGCTTTTCCTTGTGTTTGGTCCCTCTTCCATAGAAAAATACTGTAGTTAACCAAACCGTACAACTCTATGCACAAGAACAACTTTAAAAAATGTCAGATTTGTTTTATAAAAACACATTTACTTCAAGGACAGTGCAGATGCAAAGTTTGGTAACAGCATGACAGTTTGCGCAGTTTGTGCCATCATTCTGTTACCACACTTTGTGTCTGCACTGTTCTTCAAGTAAGTGTTTTTGGAGAGAGAAATAAATCTGTGGAAATGATTCAAAGTAGGCCTTGTGTATAGAGTTGAATGTTGTTTACTTTGCAATCATTGACGTACAGAAAGCATCAGTCTTAGCAGCACTCTTTTATCGTGAAATTGCCCATACAATACATGCTTTCAGATCAACCTGTTTAAAAAAAATATATATTTTATTTTTGCATTTTCCAATTAAGAACATTCAAAACAAAAGTGAAAAGATATTAGACAACGATAGGACAAAGTGTCAGTAACAGACGAGCGTAACAAAAATAATTATAATTATATAAACAAACATACAATAAGAAAAGAAAATAAATAACGAGACATTGGATCACCTGCCGTAGGCTACATATTATACGTTACGTGTGAAACATTGTGAGGATTATATATAGATTCAATCAATGAGATGTGGGGGGAGATTCTCCATATAGTCAAAAGGTTGCCAAATTCTGTAAAATGTCTTTAACTAATTCCTCAAGCAGTAAGTGATTTTCTCCAAAGGGATACAACTATTAACTTCCGATAGCCACATTGCAACTGGCAGGGAGGAATCCAATTTCCATTTCAAGGCAATACATTTCTTGGCAATCACTAGCAATATTTCTGTTAGCTTTATAGTATGGCTTTGCCTAAGATTGGTGTTAGTAAAGTTACCCAGTAGACAGACCTCCGGGTCTAAAGGGAATGCAACCCCGTGAATTGAGGATATGGTATCGCATACCCCCTGCCAGAAACCGTGTAGTTTTGAACACTGCCAAGTGGAATGGAGGAATGTTCCTTCATCTGAGCCACATCTAAAACATAGGGAGGAGATATCTGGGTTGAACTTGTGCAGTCTAGATGGGGTGATATAGAACTGATGGAGGAAATTAAACTGGATCAGTCTGTATCTGGAGTTCAATGTGGATGTAACACCATCCCTGCATAGGTCACTCCATAGATCCTCATCAAGATCAATACCCAGATCTTTCTCCCAACTAAGTTGGGGTTTATCTAGCCCAGGCAGTGTTAGTCCTGACATAAGAGCATTGTAAACACGGGAAATGGTCTTGAACAGTGGTTGGTCTGCGTGGCAGAGTTGTTCAATAGGTGACATCTTAGGTAGGTTCCATTGTCCCTTGAGAGTCACCCTAATAAAGTTTTGTAGTTGTAGGTAGCTAAAGAAGTCCCTGTTAGGCAAGTGGTATTTCTGTTTCAGCTGATCAAAAGACATAAGAACTCCCTCCTCGTAACAATGTTCCAGAAGAGTGATCCCCTTATCAGACCATGGTCTAAAGTTACTATTCTGGAAAAACATAGGGATCAATCTATTGTTCCATAAATGGGTTTTAGGGGAGAGGAATCCCCCTCGTCCGAACAGCTCATGCAGTTTGCACCATGCCAGGACAGAATGTATGATTAAAGGGTTGTCTGTGATGGTTTTTATAGATTTTCTGTCCCATTTGTAAAACAAATCTGCCCCAGTGTCATCATTTACCTCAAGCTTTTCAATGTTCAACCATGAGTGAGAGGGACCATTGTCAAACCTCTGAGCCAGAAACCTAGACTGTGCATCCCAGTAGTACATTCTAAAATTGGGGAGGTTTAAGCCCCCTTGACTGTAATCAAGGGTCAGTTTATCCAGGCCAACCCTAGGGGTTTTGCCGTGCCAGATAAACCGTCTGGTCAGCTTGTCGAGAGAGGAAAAAAATGCTATAGGGAGAGATTGAAACAGATATAGAAACCTGGGCAGGACATTCATTTTAATTACATTGATTCTACCCAGTAGAGTGAGAGGTAAGTCCATCCATTTACAAAGGTCAACCTCCACCTTTTGCAACAAACTGGCCAGATTGAGTTTATAGAGGTTGTTCAGATTACCATCCACCATTATGCCCAAATATGTGAAGCCCATAGGCGACCATCTAAAAGGAAACTTGTGCTTGATGGTATGATGGTCGAAGACAGACAACGGTAAGATTTCGCTTTTATCCAAATTGACCTTATATCCAGAGAAAGAACTATAACACTGTAGTAGGATCTGCAAGTGAGAGAGGGAGTGTTCTGGGTTTGTTTGAAATAAGATAAGGTCATCTGCAAAGAGTGATAATTTATGGGTATGGGGGCCCACCTCAAAGCCATGTATGTCAGGGCACGTTCTAATAGCCTCAGCCAACGGTTCGATGGCGAGGGCAAAGAGGTGGGGGCTAATTGGGCAACCTTGTCTGTTCCCCCTATAAAGAGGGAAAGAGGAGGAAGTAATCCCATTGGTAGCAATCCTAGCTTTAGGAGATTTGTAGAGTGATTTGATCAAATTTACAAACATGGTACCTAAACCGAACTTTTCCAAGACGCGAAAGAGGTATGGCCATTCAACCCTATCAAAGGCCTTTTCAGCGTCGAGGGAGACTGCGACACTAGGTATTTTGTTTTTGTTAGCAAGGTGAATTATATCAAAGAACCTTCTGAGATTATTGGAGGACAATCTATTAATTATGAAGCCAGTCTGATCTGGGTTGACCAACAGGGGAAGACATGACTCCAGTCTCTTAGATAGCATCTTGGTGACCAGTTTACAATCTGTGTTAAGGAGAGAGATTGGTCTATAGGAGGCGCACTTTAGCGGGTTTTTCCCTTTCTTGTGGATTACAGTAATCACTGCTTGAGAGAAGGACTCTGGAAAGCAGTTGTCTTCTCTGGCTTTTTTAAGTACCTCCATAAGGTAGGGGACCAACAGCTCCCTAAATTCTTTATAGAACTCCGGAGGGAAGCCATCCTCCCCAGGAGATTTATTAGAAGTTAAGGATTTAATGGCCTCCAACAATTCAGGAACTGAGAAGTGTTCACTCAGGCGCTCGCTGTCTTCCCCTGACAGGCATGGGAGGTTGAGAGAGGAGAGAAAGGAGTCAATCTCTGATAGATCATCGCTTGATTGGGAAGTGTAGAGGTCTTCATAGTATTTCTTAAAAGTATTATTAATTTCAGTAGGGTCGAAAGATATCTCATTAGTAAGAGTTTCTATGGCATTAATTGTCCTCTTACTTTCCTCTGCTTTCAGTTGCCATGCCAATACTTTGTGAGCTTTCTCTCCAAGCTCATAATAACGCTGTTTTGATTTAGTGACGGCCCTCTCAGCTTGATATGTGTTCAGAATATTATATTTAAGTTTTTTATTTACCAAAAGCCTGTATAAATCTTTAGTCGGGCCTCTTTGGTAGGTTTTCTCTAGCTCAGAGATTTCAGATTCAAGGGCACTCAGTTCCGCACCGTGTTTTTTCTTCAGCCCTTTAGTATAGGAAATAATCTGTCCCATCAGATAGGCCTTCAATGTGTCCCAAAGAATGAAGCTGTCAGGAGCAGAGGGTTTGTTTGTCAAAGTAAAAATATTGATCTGCTCTTTGATGAATGCACAAAATTCAGGTTGCTTTAGGAGTGTGGAATTTAGTCTCCATCTATATGCTCCATTTACCTTGGTAGGAATGGAGATTGATAATACCAGAGGAGAATGGTCACTAAGCAATCTGGGGAGATACTCGACATCTAACACTATGAAACAGTTGTGTCGAAAGTAAAAAGTTATCTATGCGTGTGTCTTGTGTGGGTGTGAATAAAAAGAGTAGTCCCTATCCTGTGGGTGCAACTGTCTCCAGATGTCTAGTAAATTGAGATCTTTCATGTATGACATGGTGAGCTTGCTGGCTTTGGTAAGAAGTGAGGGTTTATCAGAAGACCTATCAAGAACTGTATCTAAGCAAAAATTTAAATCTCCTCCAACCAGTAGCCATCCTGGTGGTGCTTGAGCGACCTGAAGGAGGACATTCTGAATAAACATATGGTCATCGAAGTTAGGAGCATAAATATTCAATAGGGTCCAAGACTCTGAAAACATATCTCCCTGCACCAAAACAAACCTGCCAGAGGGATCAGAGATGGTGTTGTTGACGCAGAAGGGGATGTGTCTACTTATCAAAATTGCAGTTCCTCTTGCTTTGGAGTTAAAAGAGGATGCAAAAACTTGTCCTACCCATTCCCTCTTCAATTTCTTGTGTTCACTGGCTGTAAGATGTGTTTATTGTAAAAACACAATGTCAGCCTTTAATTTCTTAAGGTATGTATAGACTATTTTCCTTTTAAATCGGGCTGTTGAGACCTTTTACGTTGAATGTGACATATTTTAGTGGATTAAGCATAGGTTGGGTTTCAAATATGTAACTGAATAGAAATCTATCATATGCAGATAATTAGGAAATGTTTCAACTTTGGTTTGAGCACAAAAGTGACCTGTGTGTCTCTTTAGGAAGGAAACAATAAACAGAAAAAAGGAAGAAAAAAATAATAAAAATCCCACCCACCCCGATTGTCAGACTAAAACAACAATCCCAACAATCAAACATGAAGACACTTGTAGAGACACGTTGCTGCTCGCTTTCCATCTTGCTCTTACTAGCTAAACCTTGGCGTAAACTAAAACCTGCGAGCTCTCTAAATTGAAAACAAACGTTGTGAATAGATATTTATGGCTGAATATTTACTGCCCACGGTAAGGGATGCTTGAGTCTCTTTTCGGAGGATTAACATAAATGAGGGGGAAAGCAGTGGGCCTAAACCCACTTATTGCTTCGCCCAGTAGATATGGACTAAACCAAAATATACTCTCCTGTAAATGTAATAGAACTCACCCCGGGAAGATACGGTTAGTTGAAAATGTACAAATCAATTATAGTGACCGGGAGATACCAGCAGTTCAATCCGGATAAGAGAAAACAAACGAACTGAATTTTATCCCCCAGAGACCGTCCTGGCTCAGACGTTGCATTTTATCCCCCAGAGAGACCGTCCTGGCTCAGACGTTGCATTTTATCCCCCAGAGAGACCGTCCTGGCTCAGACGTTGCATTTTATCCCCCAGAGAGACCGTCCTGGCTCAGACGTTGTTCAGTTCTTTGAGAAAAGTGTGCACTTCTCCCGGTGTGTTGAAGAGATGGCTTCGGCCTTTGTACTGAACTTTCATCCGCGCAGGGTGGATGAGGTAGCCGGTGATGTTCTTCTCCTTCAGTGCTTTGGCGGCATGTCTGAACTGCTTGCGGCGTCTGGCGAGATCCGCGCTCATATCTGGGAAAAGGCTGACCCTCTTTCCATCGATGGTGATGTCCCCTTTGGCTCTTGCGAGTTGCAGTATCTTCTCTCTGTCTTGGAAAAGGAGGAACCTGATCAGGAAGGCCCGTGGGGGCTATCTGGCCGGGGTTTCGGCGCTGATGTTCTGTGGGCGCGTTCGATTTCCAGCGGCTTGGTGAAGTGGATTATGCCTAGGACCCCCGGGATCCATTGAGTGAAGAAACGGACCGGGTCACGGCCCTCGCTGTCCTCTTTCAATCCCACCACACAGATATTACTACGTCTACTCTGGTTCTCCATCTGATCTACCTTGTTTTTGAGGTAGGCATTGTCCTTTTGCCGTTGTATCAAGACCTGGTCATGTCTAGCGATGGTATCTTCAACTGTGCTAATGCGCAACTCTGCCTCAGTCGTTCTCAAAAGGAGATCATTCATGGAGGATTTCAGGTCGTCAATGGAAGAATGGAGTTCAGCCGATTTCTTATCAATTTTCAGAGAAAGACCTCTGTTACCATCCTGAATTTCCCGGAGGAGAGTAGCCAGCATGTCGGCAGGCTCGCAAGAGGCTGCTGAGAGCAACAGTCTGGAACTGTCGTCTGAGTTATGAGGGCTAATGCTAATCTTGCTAGCTGTAGCGTTATCGTTATCTTGGGAATCAACGACGTTTTGGTCGTCCTTCTTGCCTCTCGGTCGGAGGTCCATGGCTCTTTGGGAAGGTAAGTACTTGACAATTTATCAGCCGATGTTAGAATATTGTTTCAACGTTGTTATTTAGGTAAAAATAGAATAACTTTGAAGAGCTCGGTTTGTCAACGTCTGCTCAACTCCGCGGCATCACGTGCTCCTCCAGATCAACCTGTTTAACACAAAACTGTCAAAAGAAACTCAATTATTTTAGGCAGGAGGGAATGCCCTGTCTATCAGTAGCTGTGCGTGGGTAAAATCACCAGGGAAACCAATCACTATTCCAGCACAATTTCAACATAATCAAATCCCCTCTGCTTAATCTAATATAGTGACAACTAAAAGATACCCAAAAATGATTTAGTCTAATCAACGTAAGCTAAATACAGTTGAAGTCGGATGTTTACATACACCTTAACCAAATACATTTAAACTCCGTTTATCACAATTCCTGACATTTAATCCAAGTAAAAATTCATTCTTAGGTCAGTTAGGATCACCACTTTATTTTAAGAATGTGAAATGTCCGAATAATAGTAGAGAGAATGATTGATTTTATTTCTGATTTTATTTATTTCATCACATTCTCAGTGGGTCAGAAGTTTACATACACTCAATTAGTATTTGGTAGCATTGCCTTTAAATTGTTTAACTTGGGTCAAATGTTTTAGGTAGCCTTCCACAAGCTTCCCGCAATAAGTTGGGTGAATTTTGGCCCATTTCTCCTGACAGAGCTGGTGTAACTGAGTCAGGTTTGTAGGCCTCCTTGCTCGCACACGCTTTTTCAGTTCTGCCCACAAATTTTCTATAGGATTGAGGTCAGGGCTTTGTGATGGCCACTCCAATACCTTGACTTTATTGTCTTTAAGCCATTTTGCAACAACTTTGGAAGTATGCTTGGGGTCATTGTCCATTTGGAAGACCCATTTGCGACCAAGGTTTTACTTCCTGACTGATGTCTTGAGATGTTGCTTCAATTATATCCACATACTTTTCTTTCCTCATGATGCCATCTATTTTGTGAAGTGCACCAGTCCCTCCTGCAGCAAAGCACCCCCACAACATGATGCTGCCACCCCTGTGCTTCATGGTTGGGATGATGTTCTTCGGCTTGCAAGCCTCCCCCTTCTTCCTCCAAACATAATGATGGTCATTATGGCCAAACAGTTCTCTTTTTGTTTCATCAGACCAGAGGACATTTCTCCAAAAAGTACAATATTTGTCCCCATGTGCAGTTGCAAACTGTAGTCTTTTTTTATTTTTATGGCAGTTTTGGAGCAGTGGCTTCTTCCTTGCTGAGCGGCCTTTCATGTTATGTCGATAGACTCATTTTACTGTGGGTATATATACTTTTGTACCTGTTTCCTCCAGCATTTTCACAAGGTCATTTGCTGCTGTTCTGTGATTGATTTGTATTTTCGTACTGAAATACATGAATCTCTAGGAGACAGAACACGTCTCCTTCCTGAGCGGTAGAACGGCCGCGTGGTCCCATGGTGTTTATACTTGTGTACTATTGTTTGTACAGATGAACGTGTTACCTTCAGGCGTTTGGAAATTGCTCCCAAGGATGAACCAGACTTGTGGAGGTCTTTGCTGATTTCTTTGGATTTTCCCATGATGTCAAGCAAAGAGGCACTGAGTTTGAAGGTGGGCCTTGAAATACATCCACAGGTACACCTCCAATTGACTCAAATGATGTCAATTTACCTATCAGAAGCTTCTAAAGCCATGACATTTTCTGGAATTTCTGGAAGCTGTTTAAAGGCACAGTCAACTTAGTGTATGTAAACCTCTGACCCACTGGAATTGTGATACTGTGAATTATAAGTGAAATAATCTGTCTGTAAACAATTGTTGGAAAAATGACTTGTCACGCACAAAGTGGATGTCCTAACCGACTTGCCAAAACTATAGTTTGTCAACAAAAAATGTGTGGAGTGGTTGAAACACTTAGGTTGGAGTCATTAAAACTCGTTTATGTAAACTTCCGACTTCAATTTATGTGGTTGTCCATGGTTCTGATTTCTCTGTGTGTGTGTGTGTGTTGTGTGTGCGCGTTCATGCAAGTAGAAAAACATGTTGACTCACCATACGTGTAGAGAAATGCCAATGCCATCCTCTCTTTCATGTTGACAATGGTTTATCACTGTCATATAGTACACACTGTATGACAGTGTTGTCCTAGGCTGCCTGGCTAAAATGCTTGCAAGCTAACTTAACTTCCATTCATGGGCAACGTTAGCTAGTTAACATTCATCATTTATCTACATATTGAACTTCCATCCTCTCAGGCCAGGGGCACAACAATGTATGACATGGTTGGATCAGAATTGCCATTATAGTCATTGGTCAGTACGGAGAATTAAGTAAAACCCCAAGTCCAAATTCCTATCTCCATCTATGGCTAATTTAGGAAAGGGACAATTTTAGCTAGCTTGCCGCCAGAGGACAACACAACGAGATGCAACAATAACATTTTTCTATCAATGACGTATGCTCCTAATGGGATTTGATAGGAGTGACGCCAAATCCAAGCTGGCTTCCCTTGACACTTTTTTTTTTTTTTTGGTGCACCAGGACCATTCACAGTTGAGCTCGCTCAGTTTAGCTCAACGCTGATTTGCAAAAAATGTTCAACTTTTTTTGTCAAGGGAGGTCAGATGCTTGCTGGCTTCCCTTGCTTTTAATGGTACAGGCGGCAACAATGTCATACTCGTTAGGACCAGACCGCATCAGATAGATGGCCTACACGTAGAGAGACAGAGGGGCACTGTTTCACTGTTTCACTTGCTCGGATGCTTTGTCCTGTGAGAAACATTCATTCTCTTGCAAATTGAAGGAAAATTATTCAACAGAGAGACAAAATAATGTTTTTTTTTTTTTTTTTTGGGGGGGGTCAATATTTTTGGGAAGCCTGGCTTTCCTTGGCATCCATGAACACATGCCACTGCTGTCTATACAGTTAGTAGCCTAGGAGGGGGAAACATTGGTTTGACTATCAGAGATTATACAGTTATCTCCCCCTCCCACTCTGGAATCTATTGATTCCCTCACTCTATTCAGTAAACAGTACAACACACCTGACTCATTGTCTCTGCTCTTCCTTTATCAGATGCTCTCATCAACATAAATTACATTATCGATAGCTGTGGTTGATGGTTACAGTATCTCTAATAATGCTCTGGAAAGTATCAGACTGAATGTCTGCACTGTTTATGCACGGTATCATTAATGTGGACATAAAGGATATGTTTTCTCTCTGTACCCTTTTCTCCAGATGAGTCGTCTGTGGAGGCGTGACGTGCCCCTGTCTGAACGACTAGGTGTTGGTGTTGGAGAGGAATACCCCCTGGGTGGGGCCCCTGGTCCCCCTCCCACCATGGACTCCCCGGGCCCCAACATCTCCTGGTTCCCAGAGACCCCACTGCTGACCCTCGATCAGCCCACCTTCCTGATGACCCCCGCTGCCCAGGCCGTGTCGGGCTTCTTCGTCTGGACTGCCCTGCTCTTCACCTGTCACCAGGTAATAAAATACACATCACACACAAATGCACACTTCCCCACATCTCAAAACACACTCATTCCACTGAAACTGAACACCATTTAGAGTTTCTAGTGAATCTCCAAATGGTATGCCCAGGCTCGGGGGTCTAGGTGTTGTCTTCCCCTGTAGGCCCTACAGTGTGAGGAGCTTATTTAACCAGAGGTTCGACCTGGGGTGATTCTGGAGGAATAGATGCATCTGCTCAGTGCTCAGTCAGAGAGCATAGGTTGCCTAGCAACAACACACAATCCCTGTTTGTTTAACTGAAAAACCCAACACACAACTACACCCACCTTATGCAAGGTAATCCCTGTCCTACTGTCTGAAATGAGAATGTCTGGTGGCTTCTTTGTTTGGGTAGAGAAAAGGGGACTAAACTGAAAAGATGCCAAGGATGGTGTGTAGACCATATAATTAGGAATTTGAATGCTAGAATGAACATTAACCTTTTTATGGCGGTCCAAAGATCAGCCATGTTGGTCAGGGAGTTGGCCAACCATGGTCTGCCATTGTTGTGATAAGATATTGTGTAAAACAATGAATGCGAAGAATTTAGCTGCACTATATGTCTGTTAGCTAGTCAGACCGTTTTAGAGGAATGATTCCATATATTTTTTAAATTAAATGCCAACATTCCATTCAAACAATCCTGTCAATCCACAGCCATAGCCTGGCTCAAAAAAAGTATTGCAATTGTATCATACACTGCTCAAAGAAATAAAGGGAACACTAAAATAACACGTCCTAGATCTGAATGAATGAAATATTCTTATTAAATACTTTTTTCTTTACATAGTTGAATGTGCTGACAACAAAATCACACAAAAATGATCAATGGAAATCAAATTTATCAACCCATGGAGGTCTGGATTTGGAGTCCCACTCAAAATTAAAGTGGAAAACCACACTACAGGCTGATCCAACTTTGATGTAATGTCCTTAAAACAAGTCAAAATGAGGCTCAGTAGTGTGTGTGTGTGTGGCCTCCACGTGCCTGTATGACCTCCCTACAACGCCTGGGCGTGTTCCTGATGAGGTGGCGGATGGTCTCCTGAGGGATCTCCTCCCAGACCTGGACTAAAGCATCCGCCAACTCCTGGACAGTCTGTGGTGCAACGTGGTGTTGGTGGATGGAGCGAGACATGATGTCCCAGATGTGCTCAATTGGATTCAGATCTGGGGAACGGGCGGGCCTGTCCATAGCATCAATGCCTTCCTCTTGCAGGAACTGCTGACACAGTCCAGCCACATGAGGTCTTGCATTAGGAGGAACCCAGGGCCAACCACACCAGCATATGGTCTCACAAGGGGTCTGAGGATCTCATCTCGGTACCTAATGGCAGTCAGGCTACCTCTGGCGAGCACATGGAGGGCTGTGCGGCCCCCCAAAGAAATGCCACCCCACACCATGACTGACCCACCGCCAAACCGGTCATGCTGGAGGATGTTGCAGGCAGCAGAACGTTCTCCACGGCGTCTCCAGACTCTGTCACGTGTGCTCAGTGTGAACCTGCTTTCCCCTGTGAAGAGCACAGGGCGCCAGTGGCGAATTTGCCAATCTTGGTGTTCTCTGGCAAATGCCAAACGTCCTGCATGGTGTTGGGCTGTAAGCACAACCCCCACCTGTGGACGTCGGGCCCTCATACCACCCTCATGGAGTCTGTTTCTGACTGTTTGAGCAGACACATGCATATTTGTGGCCTGCTGGAGGTCATTTTGCAGGGCTCTGGCAGTGCTCCTCCTGCTCCTCCTTGCACAAAGGCGGAGGTAGCGGTCCTGCTGCTGGGTTGTTGCCCTCCTACGGCCTCCTCCACATCTCCTGATGTACTGGCCTGTCTCCCGGTAGCGCCTCCATGCTCTGGACACTACGCTGACAGACACAGCAAACCTTCTTGCCACAGCTCGCATTGATGTGCCATCCTGGATGAGCTGCACTACCTGAGCCACTTGTGTGGGTTGTAGACTCCGTCTCATGCTACCACTAGAGTGAAAGCACCGCCAGCATTCAAAAGCGACCAAAACATCAGTCAGGAAGCATAGGAACTGAGAAGTGGTCTGTGGTCACCACCTGCAGAACCACTCCTTTATTAGGGGTGTCTTGCTAATTGCCTATAATTTCCACTTGTTGTCTATTCCATTTACACAACAGCATGATTGACAACAGCATGAAATTTATTGTCAATCAGTGTTGCTTCCAGAGTGAACAGTTTGATTTCACAGAAGTGTGATTGTCTTGGAGTTACATTGTGTTGTTTAAGTGTTCCCTTTATTTTTTTGAGCAGTGTATAATAGCACTCACTACTTTCCAAGAACAACATTTGAGACATTTATGGTCTGTTTACATATATTTTAGAGGCTATTTATACAGAAAATATGTATAAAACCTGTATTTATAATTTTACACTTAGTGTACAAAACATTAGGGACACCTTCCTAATATTGAGTTGAGACTCCCTTTTGCCCTCAGAACAGCCTCCATTAGTCGGGGCATGGACTCTACAAGGTGTTGAAAGCGTTCCACAGGGGAGCTGGCCCATGTTGACTCCAATGCTTCCCACAGTTGTCAAGTTGGCTGGATGTCCTTTGGGTGGTGGACCATTCTTGATACACACGGGAAACTGTTGAGCGTGAAAAACCCAGCAGCGTTGCAGTTCTTGACACACTCAAACCGGTGCGCCTGGCAACTACTACCATAATCCGTTCAGAGGCACTTAAATGTTGTCTTACCCATTCACCCTCTGAATGGCACACATACACAATCCATGTCTCAATTGTCTTAAGGCTTAAAACGCATTCTTTAACCTGTCTCCTCCCCTTCATCTAGACTGTGGATTTAACAAGTGACATTCATAAGGGATCATAGCTTTCACCTAGATTCACCTGTGTCATGGAAAGAGCAGGTGTTTCTAGTGTTTTCTACGCTCAGTGTATGACAATATTTTAGGTTGAATATAATTCCATTACAACATTTTCAGATGCATCACATACTTTAGTTTTCCTGCATAATTAAAAGCAGGAAAAGCATCACCTATGCCACTACTGTCATTCATTCCAATTAGACTCATTTTGAATTTCTCCCTGACCAAGATGGCTGCCATTTTGCCCCATTTTGGAACGTTGGAGGGTTTATGACCTAGTCCCTCTAATTGAATAGGATTTCTGTGGTGTAGGCATCACTGTGTTCTTCTATGAATTCCCACTGCTCTCACTCCCATTTCTGTCTCCCTCAGAGGCAGGATGTTAATTAGTAACAGGTTTAGAAAGTATGCAATGCTGCTTTTGTGTCTTGTAAAATGGGACAATAGAAATTGATGTAAACATTAAACTCTATACCCCTCTATTTGTTTCTCTCTCATTTATATATATATAATCTCCTTTCCATCCATCTTTGCTTCTCTCTTGCCCTCTCAGATCTACATGCACCTGCGGTACTACAGTTCTCCTAATGAGCAGAGACACATCGTGCGGATTCTCTTCATCGTGCCCATCTATGCTTTTGACTCCTGGCTCAGCCTCCTCTTCTTCACTAACGAGGAGTACTATGTCTACTTTGACACCGTCCGGGACTGCTACGAGGGTAAGAGACTACACATGAGTTGAACAGAAATGAATGGCTTTACCATGCCGATCAGCTTTGTTGTGATACTTCCTCACCCAGTGAGCCAAACTGGTTGAAAAGATGTCTTTTCAATCAGTTTTGCTCCCTGGGCAGGCTGTCTTTGGCCTCCAATGTCCACATGTGGCTGTTTATCTAATCCACAAGGGTGTGTGTGCGTGTGTGCGTGCGTGTTGTTTACCAGTGTGTGGGAGTCATGGTGCGGCTCCATGGACAGATGGCTAACTGCTGATCTGCCTCTGTGCTGCCTCTTGTTGTTCTGGGGCCTGGCCAGATTTCTGGGTAGGAAGAACCTGTTGCATAGCAACTGTGTTCACTGCACAAGGCAGCCCTAATGATGAGGTCTCACCCAAACATGCTGGTACACACACAGAGAACAGAAGACAGAGTCAGCTGTTTATCTGATATGGCTTATGCAATATTCATAGTCACAAGGGATACAATGGTGAATATCACACATTTTATAAAGGCCTAATGTACTTGTAAAATACCTTTTAACTTCTAGATACTGGTACTCTGTTATCTATGAATTTGGTCTGGCAGTCTGTGTGGGCTAGTCTGGTGTAATGTGGTGTCACCCCAGGTCGGTTCTGTTCCTTAATGTCTATGGTTCTGTCTGTCTGTGCATGTGTTAGTAGAGCTGTGCTGCAGAGACAAACAGAGAGTGAGGGTGATGATGAGAGTGAGAAAGCGGGTGAGAGACAGGGTGCGAGTGATGGAGAGAGATGACAGAATAGCTGATGCCAGTGCTTCTGCTGCAGAGAAGAAGGTGTGTTTGGCAAATGGGATTTCACAGCAGCTCTGTTCCCCTGGGTGTACAGGCTAAATATAGAGCTGTACACTGTAACACACACTCCCACACATTCTCATGCAAGTACCATCACTCACTACACAGTCACACACACACCCTCACTTAACGTTACAAGTCACCAACATCCACTCTGGCACATACCCTCCCATATGTTATACACCAACACACTTGCTTACTGGTTCAATACACACACGACACACACTCTCACAGAACTGCTGAGCAGGGAATGAGAACTTTAGAATCCCCTTCAGGGGTTAATAGAGAGTATGATGGTGTATCGTGTATTAGTCATACAGTGAGTGCCTCAGGGTTGGACCTTTCCTCATCTCAGTCATACTAGTCACATTGATGCAATACAGACAGACACATACAGTAGCAGTCAAACGTCTGGACACACCTACTCATTCCAGGGTTTTTCTTTATTTTTACTATATTCTACATTGTAGAATAATAGTGAAGACAACAAAACTATGATATAACACGTATGAAATCAAAGTTTTAAACAAATCAAAATATATTTTAGATTTGAGATTCCTCGAAGTAGCCACCCTTTGCCTTGATGACAGCTTTGCACTCTCTTGGCATTCTCTCAACCAGCTTCATGAGGTAGTCAATTGGAATGCATTTCGATTAACAGGTGTGCCTTGTTAAAAGTTAATTTATGGAATTTCTTTCCATCTTAAATCATTTCAGCCAATCAGTTGTGTTGTGACAATGTAGGGGTGGTATACAGAAGGAAGCCCTATTTGGTCAAAGACCAAGTCCATATTATGGCAAGAACAGCTCAAATAAGCAAAGAGAAAAGATGGTCCATCATTACTTTAAGACATGAAGGTCAGACAATGTGGAAAATTTAAATAATTTTGAAAGTTTCTTCAAGTGCAGTTGCAAAAAAACATCAAACACTATGATGAAACTGGCTCTCATGAGGACCGCCACAGGAAAGGAAGACCCAGAGTTACCTCTGCTGCAGAGGATAAGTTCATTTAGAGTTACCAGCCTCAGAAATTGCGGCCCAAATAAATGCTTCACAGAGTTCAAGTAACAGACACATCTCAACATCAACTGTTCAGAGGAGACTGCTTGAATCAGACCTTCATGGTCATATTGCTGCAAAGAAAACACTACTAAATAAGAAGAAGAGACTTGCTTAGCAATGGACATTAGACTGTTGGAAATATGTCCTTTGGTCTGATGAGTCCAAATGAGAGATTTTTGTTTCCAACTGCCATGTCTTTGTGAGATGCAGAGTAGGTGAACGGATGATCTCTGCATTTGTGGTTCCCAGAGTGAAGCATGGAGGAGGTGGTGTGGGGGTGCTTTGCTGGTGACACTGTCTGTGATTTTTTTTTAGAATTCAAGGCACACTTAACCAGCATGGCTACCACAGCATTCTGCAGCGATACGCCATCCCATCTGGTTTGGGCTTAGTGGGACATCATTTTTTTTCTCAACAGGACAATGACCCAACACACCTCCAGGCTGTGTAAGGGCTATTTGACAAAGAAGGAGAGTGATGGAGTGCTGCATCAGATGACCTGGCCTCCACAATCACCCGACCTCAACCCAATTGAGATGGTTTGGGATGAGTTTGACCGCAGAGTGAAGGAAAAGCAGCCAACAAGTGCTCAGCACATGTGGGAACTCCTTCAAGGCTGTTGGGAAAGCATTCCAGGTGACGCTGGTTGAGAGAATATTAAGAGTGTGCAAAGCTGTCATCAAGGCAAAGGGTGGCTACTTTGAAGACTCTCAAATATGAAATATATTTTGATTTGTTTAACACTTTTTTTTGGTTACTACATGATTCCATAGGTGTTATTTTATAGTTTTGATGTCATCACTATTATTCTACAATGTAGAAAAAAAGTACAAATAAAGAAAAACCCTGGAATAATGAGTTGGTGTGTCCAAACCTTTGCCTGGTACTGTAGGCCACAGACATGCTATTGGATGCATACTGTAGGATGTCTGTCAAAGGTGAGAATAAAGCACATCCATATGTGTTTACTTTTATTGTTGTTCCTTAAGAATAAAGTGAGTTGGTGTGGGGGGTATGCGTGCGTGCGAATACACTGTGTGACTATACAGTTTCATAGAGCCCCTGGTGTAGTGAGAGTTGGTAATCCCTTCCTGCTTTATTGACCTGACACAGCCCATCAGTCACACTGCAGACACACACACACACACACACTGCGTAGAACAGAACGTGCACATCCGGAACACAGACTGCAAAGTCACTGCCACCTGCTCTAGTATGACTGGTCTAAAGACATGACATTTATCACTCCCCAAGGAGGGCAGACACTGCTTCTCAGTCACTGGTTATATCATATGGATGGGTCAATGCCATTGCTAGTAGTGCTGGCAGGCCACTCAGATGATTTCTGAGTGTGGGTCTGTGCAGTATGCACAGAGATCCTATAAGCTTTAGTATCTTGATTATACTGAACAAAAATATAAACGCAACATGTAAAGTGTTGGTCCCATTTTTCATGAGCTGAAATAAAAGATCCCAGAAATTTCCCATACGCACAAAAAGCTTATTTCTTGCAAATTTTGAGGACCATGTGTTTACATCCCTGTTAGTGAGCAACTTTCCTTTTCCATGACAATCCATCCACCTGACAGGTGTGGCATATCAAGAAGCTGATTAAACAGCATGATTATTACACAGGTGCTGGGGACAATAAAAGGCCACTTTAAAAAATGTGCAGTTGTTACACAACACAATGCCACAGATGTCTCAAGTTTTGAGGGAGCGTGCAATTGGCGTGCTGACTGTAGGAATGTCCACCAGGGCTGTTGCCAGAAAATGTAATGTTCATTTCTCTACCATAAGCCATGTCCAACTGGCCTCACGCCCCTGCACAGTCATGTGAAATCCATAGATCAGGGCCTAATGAATTTATTTTAATTGACTGATTTCCTTATATGATCTGTAACTCAGTCAAATTGTTGCATGTTGTGTTTTTATCATTTTTTGTTTAGTGTAATTCTATGAGTGTGTGGTCTGATCAACCAGTTAGAACAACACATCTCCTGTGGGCAGGAAGTAGAGGCCTCCCTTGGGTCTGTGACAACTCAGCACAGGAAGTCAACGAGTGGCTGGGTGGTCTGGTGTTTGTTGCCTTTTTTCCCATTGCCTTTGATATGACAGTCATTGGCTTATCTTGTCTCTTAGGGTAATGGAAGAGTGCTGGGTTTTAGATCTTTTTCCATGTCCATATTAGGTGGTTAATATACTGTACACAATATTTAGATGTAAAACATATGTCTGAGGAGTTGACTTCTTAAACGGTCCTTTATTAACTGTGTGTGTGTGTGTGTGTGTGTGTGTGTGTCTCTCCTGTGCAGCGTTTGTCATCTATAACTTCCTGAGCCTGTGTTATGAGTACCTGGGAGGAGAGAGCGCCATCATGGCTGAGATCAGAGGAAAACCTATTGAGTGAGTCTCTTCTTCCACTCTGTTTGTGTGTGTAGTCTATTTGTGTGTAGTCCGTGTGTGTGTGTGTGTGTGTGTGTTCAACATGTATTTAACAAGCGTTTTCCTGCGTCCCCAGGTCCAGTTGTATGTATGGTACGTGTTGTCTCTGGGGGAGGAGTTACTCCATTGGGTTCCTGCGGTTCTGTAAGCAGGCCACGCTACAGTTCTGTGTGATCAAACCCCTCATGGCCGTGGTCACAGTCATCCTGCAGGCCTTTGGAAAGTACCGTGATGGAGACTTCAAGTAAGCCACTGCTTCTTGTTATGCAATCGTTGAATATCTCATA
Organism: Oncorhynchus tshawytscha; assembly: GCF_018296145.1. Lineage (NCBI taxonomy): Eukaryota > Metazoa > Chordata > Actinopteri > Salmoniformes > Salmonidae > Oncorhynchus > Oncorhynchus tshawytscha. Next base: position 21,545,856 of record NC_056453.1, read on the forward strand.
CAAAAAAATGTTATAAGATGTATACATCTATTTTTTTATTAAAAGACTTTGATTACCAAAAAGATGCGGTGTTTCTGTGTAGATGGTCGCAAATCCAGTGATACAGATTTGTCCTAATGTTGGTTTACTCTCAAATCTAATCAACAGTCTTGTCCCTGTCTGTCCTCCTAGTGTGAACAGTGGGTACTTGTATGTGTCCATCGTCTACAACATCTCAGTCAGCCTGTCTCTCTACGCCCTCTTCCTCTTCTATTTCTCCACCCGGGATCTGCTCAGCCCCTACAGACCCTTGCTCAAATTCTTCATGGTCAAATCTGTCATATTCCTCTCTTTCTGGCAGGGTGAGAAGCACAAACAAACACACACACTAAACATCTAAATACAGATATACATTTTTAGGTCATTGAAGCACTGTAGGCAATTTGAACATGAGTAATGTCATTCATATCATATTACATGCCAAGTCAATATCATTATACTATAGTACTGTAGTCATTCTCCACATATGTTTATTTACCATCAGGCATGTTGCTGGCCATCCTAGAGAAGTGTGGGGCCATCCCCAAAATCAACTCACCCGAGGTGTCAGTGGGAGAGGGAACGGTTGCCGCCGGTTACCAGAACTTCATCGTCTGCATCGAGATGTTCTTTGCCTCCCTGGCCCTGCGTCATGCCTTCACATACAAGGTCTACATGGACAAAAGGCTGGACTCTCTCTCTCAGGGTAAGGAGACTGAGTTTTAGCTGTATTATATACTGTGGTGACAAATTTAATTCAAGTATTTAATTGAACCTTTATTTAACTGGACCTACTCGACATTGGTCCAGCTCATGGTACTCATATGGTATAGTATCTTTGCAGAACTTCTCTAGATAATATGATCATGTCTTCTCTTTTCACTGACTCACACTCCCTTTCCCTCTATTCCCTTGTCAACATACATTTCCCACTTTGTCCTCCTCCTCGCCGTACCCCTGTACTTCCTATGTTGTGGCACTTTTTCAAATCTTTATTTCCTTTATCTCCTCCTATTCATCTTTGGTTTTGGAATACCTCCTTTTCCTCGTTCTTTAAAAAAACTCCCTCCTTGGTTCATTGGTCATCCCTCTTCGTATTCTCTGGGTCATTTTGTCTGTCTTATTCTTCCTTCCATATCCTTGTCCCTTTTGTCTTTCTCTTTCCCCATGCTGCGTTATCAAGGCCCAGTTCCTATATATGGAGAGTATGGTAGGTCTACCACTGATTTGTTTCTTCACCATCTTTATGGTTCTTTCTACTTTTTACAATCCTATGTTCAATGCTGTGCTCCTTTTTTGTCTTACTTTGAATGAAATGTTGCTTTCTGTGAAATCAGTGGTTGTTATTGTTGCTGTTTTTACATTCACTGTAGCAAGCTTACAAAAGTGATTTTCCACTGTTTAGGTTTCACATTATTCACAATTACTACTCAACTCTTACTTTACCTTTTAAAAATATTTTATATATTGTCCTTTCCTCCACCCCCCTTCTCCCAGGTCGCTGTGCCCCCATGAAGAGCATCTCCAGCAGCCTGAAGGAGACAATGAACCCTGGAGACATGGTCCAGGATGCTATCCATAACTTCTCCCCGGCCTACCAGCAGTACACCCAGCAGTCCACCCTGGAACAGGGTCACTCTGCCCCGCCTGTGTCCCGCACACACAGCACCATCAGCACCCGCGACAATGAGAAGACTCTGCTGCTCAGCTCGGACGATGAGTTCTAAGTTAACACACAACAATCCCAGCCAATCACCTCTTTACTGACTGTTGCGGTAAGGTACTACCCTCTGGTCTTCCTCATGTAGTACATGTCTTATGGAGGATTGGCAGGGGATGTAAGGTGTGTTAGGGGTTGGTACGTCAATACAGGACCATGTGACTTAGCCTGGTCCATTTTAATATGCTCTACTACACACACACTATTTGCACAAAATCAGGACTATACAGGAACTATTGATAGAGCACACACTTAGTGGGAACATGCTGAGGTACATTTTGGTTGAAACCATTGTCTAGAAAAAAAACTTTTATAGGAATTTGAGGATTTTCTGAGACAGAATTGTACACTTATTAGAGATTTTATTTGGGGTTTGGATAAACTGGATTGTATGGTTAAAAAATGTGTGTGCTTATTAGCTAACATCCCTTGAAGAAGACAGCCCATACCAGATTGATGTTAGAGTACTCTAGCTATGTGTGGCATTTGATTTGGCTTATTGCTTTTTAGTTTTAAGACCAGGCCATTCTCAGATCTCTGTGGTGGCCATGTTTACAGTGGGTTTTAAATGGGCAGTGTGAGGGGGTGGTTTAGGGCAGAAGCAGCTCTGTGGACTGGAGAATGGTGGTGTTGTCATTGATTCACTAGGGACATGGGATGGATGGGGGATGTGAGGGGAGGGCAGGGATAGTGGTTGGTTGGACAGCACTTGATCAGATTACAGATGAAGAGAGACCTGCTCCAGTGTGTAGCAGACAGGCAGGGTGAGGGCAATCGAACAGCGTGGTAGTCTGGATTATACTGTTGTAATTGGGGCATTATTCGTATGGTGAGGATTAGGCCATGCTCTAATCCAGCAAGGCTCATTCTGCCAACCGACCTCTCCTGGCCTCTAATGTATGTTAGGAAAAACACCTTTAGTGATATCTGTGCGATCAGAGTACGTAGACACCGCAGGAATATAGGTAAATGCTATTTTTAAATACTTACAATTCCAGTTAGACAATCTCAGGCAAAAAAAGTGTAACTGGATGCAAAAAAAACAACAACAAAAGATTCAGCTTTGTAATGAAGTGTGGGTCAATTTTAGACTCACTTTTAGTGTCGTATAGACGTTTCCATTACACAGAAGTGGACGTTAAGTGCTTACAGAGAAAAGGTATTGCGTTATACATAGTTTAGCTTTGAGGTTATTGTAGTGAGTCATACGGACAGGCTGCCATTATACAGTAAAGTCATAGTGAGTCACTGCTGCTCCATGCTCAGTCCTGCCACCAGAGAGCAGCAAGGAGTCTATTATATTTGGTCAATTTATAGACACACACACCCTTATCTATCAAACACAGGCCGATCATGGTCACACATTATGTTTGTAGCCTACACATTCTGTCTGCTAGAGAAAGGAATGCTTTATCTTTGTGGAGTCCCAGCCTCAGTCTATGCTGACCCTTCCCTCAACTTATACTATGTGTGAGAGAGCTAGGCCCTATTCATGTAGGCAAGACATTATCCAGAGAGGCTAGTAACTATTCGGGGTGTCAATATTTCCCATTAAAGTATAGTCAGAATGTCTGCTTTATTTATATTGTTGAGAGGCCAGTATGTACCGTGTTATGGAACTACACTTGTTATGGTTTGTCTACTGTAGCATTCTGTTGAATCCTTTGCCATGTTGAATAAATTATGAGGGTTTGGCCTCATCCCCAAACATTTCCAGTTTCTGGTACAAAGAGAAAGTCACCACAAGACCATTTCATTCTCCAGTTCTTCTTTTTCTGATATCTTCTCTCTCTGCGCTCTCTTTATCTAGGCCTAGGGTGTATTTTGAGATGTATAAGACTATTATTGCTAGACATATGATGTACATAGAGTTTGAAATGATATACTGGAGAAATATTTAGTGATGTTGATGTAATAATGACAATGATGTAAAACTCTGATTTAAAAAGGCTTAGTTTTGTACTGTCGCTCCATAAACCATTTAGAAATTGTTTTTGATGACTGCTTTCTTTTGTCTAGTTCTTTTGTATTTTGTCAAAGCTGCTGATATGCTCCTATTTTTAGTCTAAATGAAATTCAGACAAAATAAAGATATTTAGTCTTGTCATATTATTCTATTTCATATTAAACGTAGGCTTTTTAGAACCTGGTTGTCTTTTAGATGTCATGATTATCTTAAATATAGCTCCAAATCACACGGGTAAGGGTAGGATACCTCTCATTGGGAAGATTTACTCATGTCTGCAAAGTTTTGCATGTTTGCTATTCTTCTCTTTTTTGCAAGTACATTTTACATAAAAGTTTACTGTACAGTACATATTGCTTATTTTAACCTCTCTACTCATCAGTATTTCTAGTTCCCTAAAGAAAAAACCTATCCCTACTAATGTACACACACTTCTCCTTTCTGCTTCCCTCTCATACATTGTAGCCTGACAGTTCGGAAGAACTGGCCAAAACAACATGATCAAAAACTACAGTGCATTCGGAAAGTATTCAGACCCCTTGACCTTTTCCACATTTTGTTACGTTACAACCTTAATCTAAAATGAATTAAATTGATGTCCTCATCAATCGGCACACAATACCCCATAATGACAAAGCAAAAACAGATTTTTAGGAATGTTAAGTTATTTCAAATATTACATTTACATAAGTATTCAGACCCTTTAATCAGTACTTTGTTGAAGCACCTTTGGCAGCGATTACAGCCTCTAGTCTTCTTGGGTATGACGCTACAAGCTTGGCACCTATATTTGGGGAGTTTCTCCCATTCTTCTCTGCAGATCCTCTGAGGCTCTGTCAGGCTGGATAGGGAGCATCGCTGCACAGCTATTTTGAGGTCTCTCCAGAGATGTTCTATTGGGCTCTGGCTGGGCCAATCAAAGACATTCAGAGACTTGTCCCGAAGCCACTTCTGCATTGTCTTGGCTGTGTGCTTAGGGTCGTTGTTCTGTTGGAAGGTGAACCTTCGCCCCAGTCTGAGATCCTGAACACTCTGGAGCAGGTTTTTATCAAGGATCTCTCTGTACTTAGCTCCGTTCATCTTTCCCTCAATCCTGACTAGTCTCCCAGTCCCTGATGCTGAAAAACAGCCCAATAGCATGATGCTACCACCACCATGCTGCACCTAAAATGGCGTAGCAGTGCAGATGTTTGTCGTTCTCCCGTGTACATTTTTTTCCCCGTCTTTCTTTGTGAAATATCTCTTTCCATGTTTTAAATGAAATATACCTTCCGGCAACCTGCCTCACCCAATGTGATACACCATTTGCACACACTGTATATAGACTTTTTCTATTGTGTTATTGACTGTACGTTTGTTTATTCCATGTGTAACTCTGTGTTTGTGTAGCACTGCTTTGCTTGATCTTGGCCAGGTCGCAGTTGTAAATGAGAACTTGTTCTCAACTGGCCTACCTGGTTAAATAAAGGTGAATTTAAAAAAAATAGTGATGGTGCCAGGTTTCCTCCAGACATGACGCTTGGAATTCAGGCCAGTTAAATCTTGGTTTCATCAGAACAGATAATCGTTTCTCATGGTCAGAGTCCTTTTTAGATGCTTTTTGGCAAACCTCAAGTGGGCTGTCATGTACTTTTCACTGAGGAGTGGCTTCTGTCAGGCAACTCTACCATATAGGCCTGATTGGTGGTGTTGCAGAGATGGTTGTCTTTCTGGAAGGTTCTCCCATCTCCACAGAGGAACTCTGGAGCCCCAGAGTAGGCACTTATGAAACTCAGTGAACACCAGCACCAGAGTGACCACCAGGCCCTTCTCCCCCAATGGCTCAGTTTGGCTGGGCGGACAGCTCTAGGAAGAGTTGGTGGTTCCAAACTTCTTCCATTTAAGAATGATCGAGGTCACTGTGTTCTTGGGGACCTTCAATGCTGCAGAAATGTTTTGGTATCCTTCCCCAGATCTGTGCCTCGACACAATCCTATCTCAGAGCTCTACGGACAATTCCTTCGACCTCATGGCTTGGTTTTTGCTGACATGCACTGTCAACTGTGGGACCTTATATATACAGGTGTGTGCCTTTCCAAATGTGCAGTCAATTGAATTTACAACAGGTGGACTCCAATCAAGTTGCAGAAACATCAAGGATAATCAATGGAAACAGGATGCACCTGAGCTCTTTTTGCGCTTTGATTATTGGGTATTGTGTGTAGATTGAGGACAAAAAATATTTAATCCATTTTAGAAGGCTGTAACATAAGTAGGAAAAATCAAGGGGTCTGAATACTTTCCAAATGCACTGTATACAGTATAAATGATAAATCACACCATTTTATGTACAATATATACAACATTTATTTCAATTATTAATATATAAAATAGACAATGTACTTAATTTTCACCATAGAAAAAATACATGTAATAAATACAAAGACCATTTTTGTTTTGCGGTATAACAAAACATCCAGCACAATTTGACAATAATCTTAGATGAGACATTAGATATTACTGAGGATAAATGCTATGCGACATTGATATTGAGCAGATAGCTAAATATATCTTACAGAAGTAATCAACACAATGTCACTATTGACAATTTAAATCATATTGCTATTACTTTCCGAACATTAAGTCAACCCCAGTCTAATAAGAGTCAGCAGGGGTTTATTGATAAATCATGGATGTTAAGGTTTTCAATTGAATTAAGCACCACCTCATATCGGTCCTCTTCTCCTTCCTCATTCACCTCCCAAATCCTCTTCTACCACCACATCTTTCCTTCAGATCCTGTTATCCCTTTCTTTTTCATCTCTGCCTCATTCTTTTATTCCTTTATCATTCTTTTCCTTCGTTCTTTCTCCTTACAGTGTTACTCTCCCTCTCGAGCCATTTCAGAAAACAAACGTGAAATAAAATGTATCATAAATAACAATACGTATCATCACCTTGGTACTTGATAGAAAAATAATATCCCTACAACAAGCCACTCGACTCACTATGAAATTAGTACAAATATGGTGTACACGCATACTAAAATCATCTTACAGCAACATGACCATCGGCTTTTAGCATATCTAAACAGCTCATTACGACAGTTAAACATTACACAAATAATCGTCACACACTCAGTACAACAATTAGACGTGAGAATTTCCCCAAACTAGTCATACGCAGGTATTTGAAACATACATTACACCACAGCACTCATTAGCTTTTGTAATATCTATTCTTTAAATACAAATAAAATAGAATACCTCTGAATAAATGTTCGCTCAAACATTTGTCTCTTGTATAAACATTACAAAATAATATAAAGGAATGTATCAATAGATTTTTGCATTGACATAGTATTCTACGAGATGTGGATTTTTCAACTGTTTCCAGCAATGACCAACTACAACCAAAGCCGTTTATAACAAACCAAAATGTGCACTGTGCAGTTGAAATACACCCATGTAGCCACTACAAACGGCAACACAGTGAAGCACAATAGTATCGACACACAAGAGTACAGATGAACAACACTCCAAGACATGTACAGATGTCAATTGTGATGCCGTTTAAAACGTAAAGCTTGCATTGGAAGAAGCTGCGGAAGAGTCTGATTAACCCAGACATTGTGTAGCGGGGCTAGATGCCATGCTAGAAGGCAGAGCGCTAGCCGGCTCAGCCTGTTGAGTAGCAGTATCAGAGAGCACCAGCAGCAAGACTGGCTTTGTCGAGGGGTGTTGTGTTATGTCCCTGTTTTGCACGCCTGTCGTGCCTCAGCCGGACTCGTCAGCAGTCATGTTTCCTCAACTGCACATCTGTATGAGTCTGTATGTGTGATGGCTGGGTTTAGAGTGAGTATTTGTCACTGACTGAACACCTTACTTGTGTGTGTGTGTTTGTGACAGGGTTTCCGTTAGCCAGTAATAGACGGCTTTTGGCCGATAACTAAAATTGCCGCCGGCCTATTGTCCTGGAGAAGAAGGAAAATCGCATTGTGAAAATGCATTTTAGCCTATTTATTGATTGAAATACCAGTCGATGTAGCGCAAGAGCTGCTTCTACAGCTCATCAAACAGCTTGTTTGTTGCTGCTGGAGTGAAACGTGCTACTATAAGCCCAATCACTGCACAACAATTCTATATGCAATTTTGAAAACATATACTTAATTGTTTGAAACCGGAACATTTAACTACACATTATGAGGCATGTCTTACCTTGCTTCAAAGTAGCCTAGCCAAAATCCAACCAAACGTGCAGGCAATTATTTTCTAAAGACTTCCATATTCTATTGAAACCAGTAGCCTATTTCTCATGTTCTACTGGTTTTCAGATCAACCTTCTTTCATTGTCCAGTAGCCAAAAGGCACAATCCTAGTCATATAAGCAGCCCATGCTAGTTGTTGCACTTTTAGAGGTCCACTCTTTCTAAATTTCTAACAGATATTTTCAACTCTGTCTCATGAAACCGCTCGCATGTGTGGTGTGCTTTTGACAACTATTTTTTCCTAACAATTGTATTATGGAACGAACATTTGCACATAGCCTACTGCCTTGTGTGGAATTTCTGTGCTTATAATGTGAAAAAAATTGGTTTATGAACATTTTAAGCTAAACTTTCAGATCTGTTGCATGAGCCTCATTGCTTTAAAAATTGAGATGTAAACTAGGCCTACTGGTTATATGAATTTGGGATCTATCATCCCACAACTGTCCCAGTCTGTTTGGAATAGGCTATGTTGGAATAGGCTAGATTGACATAGGCTATGTTCATTACTCATCTTGTTGGCTGAGGAAAAGTAAATGTGGACAGTTATTCTAACATCTTCAAATTGCGCATCGGAATTCGGTAAGAAGTATTCACATCGTTGCACCCTCGAGTTCCATGTCCCGTTAAGAAGAATAACCATAATCGAAATGTGATTTGTCATTCTGAGCACCGTGGGTGGACGCCCTAATCAGGTTACACACCCAATACATATGAGTCCGGTAAACATCTCAAATGTCCGGTAAACTAAAACACTGCCGTTCAAAGGTCTGGCGTCACATTTTCCTAACGGAAACCCTGGTGTGCGAGTGTATGTGTATCATCCTAAGCGCATGAGTTTCATAAGTGCCTATTTGTCTGTGTTCCTCCAATCCTCCTGCGCTCTCCATGTGTCTGCCTGTGTGTGTGTGTGTCTATATGAGAATATGTGCGTGCATGAGTCCCTCCCCAGCCCGATCGGTTCCTCCTAGGAGCCCCCCTGCTCTCTTTGGACGTGGGCCTGTGGCGGGGTCTTCACTATGGTAATGACCGAGGCTGTGTTCAGGCGTGGGGCCGTAGCCAGGATGTTACCTCCTCCAGACTCTAACCCACGGGCGAACCTCTGCAGGGCAGCCAGCCTGGCCCCCAGGCCCTCCAGCTCTCTCCTCATCCCAGCGTTCTCCACACCCAGCCTCTCCACCTCCCTCTGGAGTTCCTTTTTCTGCTGCTCCAGGGCCTCACGCTGGGAGACGCGCTTCACCCGGCAGCTGGCCGCGTAGCCACGGTTCTTCAGGGTGCGCCGGCGCTGCTTGAGCTTCTGGACCTCCTCGCGGGATAGACCCCGTAGGTGGAGGTTGAGCTCCCGTACAGACAAGGACATGAGCTCGCTGTCCGACAACACCGGAACATTCTCACCACACTCCCGCTTCACCTGGAGAGAGATGGAGAGTTTGACCATTTTCTTTGCAAAGTATGTGTAAAATTTAAAATTGAATAAACTCCCAACTTAAATGTTTTGTAATTCTACCTTCAGGGCTTTGCTGCTTCTTTCTGACGTCATGGTCTGGCTTTATCCTCTGTCTCCGACACCAGTAAACACTGATTTTACAGACGATCTACAAGAAAGGGAGTGAGAGAGAGGCCATTCAATTAAGTTGAAGCACTTGAGAAATATTATTTCCCCTATATACTGCTTGGTATAGTAGGATATAAAGACATTCAATCTTGGACTGAAGATTTTCTTTTGGAAAAAAATAAATAAGAAAAAAAACATGCCACAATTTTTGAAAGTTGAAGATTTCTCCCAGCTGGAATTGTGAAGGGAAGTTAGGCCTATCATGTGCCCATCCCACATTGCTCAAAGCAGGCGTTCCCCTCAAACACTAGTAACCACTTCTTCCTAACACTCATAGCAGAACTGGCTTCGCCAAAACATTGGTAATAATACTGTAATAACCTAATGGATTGGACATAGTGCTTTTCCAAATGCTCAAAGCAAGGCTGGAGGCTGACTTGGTTGTACTCTTGCATGTGAAACTCTGATTTCTGAGGATATTTTTTAAACATTCTAATATATTATCTATTCATGACAAATGGCATCCGTGTTTTGAGTGTTACTTTATCAGTTATTCTTGTCTTTGATGTAAGCTATCCTCACCATGTTGTCATAATCACTCATAACCTTACATCTAGTCTAAACCTGATAATAATGATTGTTCTAAACCTAAAGAAAGACTGAGTTTGCTTTCGGTGGATCCTTGACCTTACAGTTTTCTGAAATGCGTGGGAAGTGACTGTATACTCAACGACTGTCCTACCACGAGGCGCCGTTGTAAACCGATATGACCATTTCATAAAGTCATAGTGATTCAGCAATAAGCTGCGCACCGCTAGTGTCTTACGCGCGACTACAATCACTCTCTTACATGCAGTTTGTAAAAAAAACTCCATTAAATATTTAGCATACATGTTTCCTCAAATTCTCAATTTAAAGCAGTATTTTGTGCCTAATAATAGTGTTGTAACACAATACAGTGCTGACGTTAGATGTCGACCAAATGACGTTTCAATACAAAATTAAAAACTAGCTGAGAAGCAGAAATCCAAAGCTATATTTACCGTTCAAAATATATTGTTGTTTCATAAACCGACTTTCGTTATTACCGGAATTAAAGACGCCTGCCTACCTAAACATTTAATTCTCAATAACAATCCACCCATTTCCTTATACGGAAGGGAGCTGGCGAGCTAGGTGCGCCATGCTACGCTAACTCGATGCGATAGTAAACACACGGCCATTGCAAGTGCGCAGGTGGCCACCCATTTCTTTTAGCAACGTTGAAAACGTTAATTTTATGAGAACCTACACAAATTTAAACAGAACACCAAATATCGAGTATAATACTTGACACGCATCTAAGATATGTAAATAGTGAATGTGGTCGTGTCTTTGTTGCCAAATTGTAACAATTTCGCAAGGCTAACTAAACAACATGCTAACGTTAGCTAGTACTCTAGCTAGCACATTAGCCAGCAACATGGATTAGCCAATGCTAGGTGGCTAACCAGAAAAGCAAACAGCTGCCTACTTACTTGTCCTTGGCTATGTCGTTGGAGAGTACCAGCTGCCAGTCCTTCAGTTGTCAACACAATTGTATAAACAAATGTTTTTAAAACACGGAGAAACGTCAAATACTGTGTTCAAGTCGAAGCGAGTCAAGCGACAAAATGTCAGTTCGCCTTTTCCCGGAATTACTCTGTTCTGTGGGGTTGGATTCTTTCATTCACAAAAAACACCGTTACAATGACGTGAACTCTAAAGAATGAGGGTGGATCCGCCCGCCCCCAGCGTACGAGATGGAAGGATGTAAACAATAAGGATTCCCTGCGTCCCAAACTTTTCCATGATGAAGACCTGCCTCTCCTTTCCTATCCTTATTGATTTTGAAAGGCACTGCATGGAAAAGGAAAATAGATTAGGGAAGAATGACATTCCAAAGGAATAGTCAGCTGCATTTGCTTCTTGCTCACTCAGTGAATGTTAGTGAAAATGACTTTCATGTTTATAAAAGTTAAATAAAAAGTAACAACCTGAAATTCCAATAATGCTTATAGAAAGGGGAGATGCTGACTCCTTACGAATAGATTGCATTTGGAAATCAAAAATGTTGAGGCTGTTCTTATAGTGGATTACTAGCCCAAAGACCACAATTTCTAATACAGAAATACTATAAACTATCTTCATAACATATATATATTTTTTAATCGTTTTTTGTTCAATCCAGAAACACACTGGTTAGACCTCTCGTACAACAGAGGGCGCAATTTATTTTAGCTAGCCAGGCAAGTAACCATTTTTGCCGTCATCCAACGCACATGTAGCTTTTAACCGAGTGACCTCAGATTGTCGCAGGACCCATGCTCACCTTTTGGGTCCAATATTTATGCAAGTCGGGGCCAATGCAATAATTCCACGATAAAACATTAAAATACTGATTTGCCCTTCCACCAATTGAGGTACATTTTAAATTAGCTAAACACACCGGCTGGTAAGCGGCGCGAGAACAGTTTTCCATGGCTGGAATCGAAGAGCTATCACCGGCTGCAGGCCCAGTCGAGACCCGTCCCCCAGAAGGCGAGATTGACGAAGATGAAGATGAAGAGGTAAAGATGAATGGAAACTTGACACATGTCACCCCATAACAGTCATGCACGATCATACGTACAGTTTCACTTGAGTGGTATGCCTATTTGACTAGCTAGCTAGCTGTAACTACTCAGGGTCATTCGTTATGCGAGTAATTGCTAGCTTGTTTGCTAACGTTAGCGTGGTAGCTAGCTAGCTAACTTTCACATGTACAGCTATAATATCTGTTTTATATGTATCTGTACTGTAATTGACTGTACTGTAAATGTAATAAAATAAAATAATGTTCCATTGTGTGGGTACCTTGTAGGAATTGTCTAAACGGTCATGTGTCATTCAGTAATCTGTAGTTTACAGTACTAACTAGTACCCCAACAGAACTGGTTACTTTTGAGACATTAAAATACTTAATTCATGTAGTTACTATACACTATATATACAAATGTATGTGGCACCCCTTCAAATGAGTGGATTCGGATATTTCAGCCGCATCCAGTTCACCGCCATTGGACTCTGGAACAGTGGAAAAACATTCTCTGGAGAAATGGATCACGTTATATTATCTGGCAGTCCGACGGAGGAATCTGGGTTTGGCAGATGCCAGTAGAACTCTACCTGCCCGAATGTGTAGTGCCAACTGTAAAGTTTGGTGGTTGGAGGAATAATGGTCTGGGGCTGTTTTCCATGATTTGGGCTGGGCCCCTTAGTTACAGTAAAGGGAAATGTTAATGCTATAGCCTATAATGACATTCTAGACAATTCTGTGCATTCAACTTTGTGGCAACAGTTTGGGAAGGCCCTTTCCCGTTTCAGCATGGCAATGCCCAGGTGCGCAAAGCAAGGTCCATAGAGAAATGGTTTGTCGAGATCGTTGTGGAAGAACTTGACTAGCCTACACAAAGCCCTTACCTCAACCCCATCGAACACCTTTGGAATGAATTGGAACGGCGACTGCGAGCCAGGCCTAATCGCCCAACATCATTGCCCGACCTCACTAATGCTCTTGTGGCTGTCTACCTAGTTTGGTGGCAGAATTTGGGATGAGCTGTTGTAACAAATTTTCCATAACACTAGTGTACCTAGTGGAAAGCCTTCCAGGAAGAGTGGAGGTTGTTACAGCAGCAAAGGAGGGGACCAACTCCATATTAATGCCCATGATTTTGGATTGAGATGTTCGACGAGCAGGTATCCTCATACTTTTGGTCATTTAGTGTACCTCCATTCTTTTATTGGGTCTAAAATAACCATGTTATCTGTGTTGTAGTAACTTCCTTGTGTCTCCCTTCCCTCAGCTGGATGAGACTATTATGGAGAGGCTGTGGGGTTTGACTGAGATGTTCCCTGATACACTGCGCTCTGCGGCTGAGGTGACCGCATTGGGCTCAGTCACTGTGGCCAAGAAGCTGTACAGGTAAATGTTCTCCTAAAAACTGCTGTTGCTGCTCTGGGTGTATCAGCAGCCTTAGAGTAGACCTCTCGTTTTAGATCTTAATCTACCCCATTCATTGACGCTAACTACCTTTAGTGCCTATTGACGATAGTGTCTGGGGTAGTTTTGTAAAGTGTGCCGACGCTTTGCCCTAAATGTTAACACGCATCACTTGCGGTATGGTTGAGAAACATAAGAAAAGTATTTTTCATATCAGCAAGAAATAATAATAGGAATAAAAGGTGAAATTACTACACCTTTATGGGGTTAGGGGTCCAACATGGCCAAATTTCCATGTTTTAGCACTTGTTTACGGAAAACAGATGGAAGACAGTCCAAATACCTGTGCTAATGAGCTATTTGCATATCCAAACACCTGTGTGTAAACAGAAGACGGACGCCACAAACGTGAGAAATACTGTCAGCTCCAACTGTGTTATAACAGTAAGTGTATATTTTGCATTTGTGAAATTATTTTGATGTGATATGATAGCAATTGAAAATCGATTCACGTTTAGGGGGATTAGATAATTTGCCTCTAAACAGAAAATGTAAGGTCCTTGGACTATAACGAGTAACGTTAGGCTCCTTTAGTCCATTATTGGGCTAATCTTCACAATACACACAGACAATGAGGACGGAGCTGTGTGTGGATGGGGCACTATATTGCATTCCCAGTTCTGAACAGCTCCTCTGTATTCCAAGGACTGTTTTCCCTGCCTGCCCCTGATCTTGCCAAGGACAATCAGTTAGGCCATCTCTGTGTTTATTATCTACTCCAGTTCTCTCTCCACGTCTGTTTTGTTATTTTACCCCCACCTTTCCATCTCCCCTCCTGCCTCTGTGTTTCTTAGTTTCTCCCGCGCTGCCCTGTGGGTGGGCACTACCTCGTTCATGATCCTGGTACTTCCGGTGGTGTTTGAGACTGAGAGACTACAGCTGGAGCAGCAGCAGCTACAGCAGCAGAGACAGGTACTGTGCTATCCTACTGACAGATGATGTTCAGTTCCAAATACACAACCTAGGCCCTACTATTATGGTCTTGGCTCTTGTTTATGTCTGAAGAAAAAAATGCAATATGGCCAAAAGTACACACATTGTCTAGCATATCAGACAGCAAGGTGGAGATATAATCATATAGCTACAGTGAACTCCAAAAGTAATGGGACCGTGACACAGCACCATGATTATGGATAGTGAGTGAATCGTGAATAATAATGAGTGAGAAAGTTAGACACACAAGTATCATACCCCCAAAACATGCTAACCTCTCACCATTACAATAATGGGTGGTTAGCATGTTTGGGCTGGTTATGATATTTATGCATCTAACGTTCTCACTCATCATTATTCACGATTCATTCAAGATTATTCATAATATTGGTAGCATCCACATGAATGTAGTTTTGTTTAGAAACATATTCTATCACAAGCTTGATGTAATCATTGCAGGCTAGGAATATGGGACCAAATACTACACTTTTGACTACTTTAATGTACCTAAGTGAATTTGTCCCAATACATTTGGTCCACTAAAATGGGGGCGGCTATGTACAAAAAGTGCAGTAATTTGTAAAAAGTTCACCCAATGTGGATGTAAATACCCTCAAATTAAAGATGACAGTATGCACTTTAACCTCATAGTCATTGTATAATTTCAAATCCAAAGTGCGGAGGTACAGAGCCAAAACATCAACAAAATTGTCACTGTCCCAATACTTTTGGTGCTCACTGTATACCTATCCTATACTTTTCGATCTATGTGAAAGGGTTGGATTTGGAATTGGGCAAATCACTCTTTCATTAGGATCTGCAATGTTGTCAATGAACAAATGTTTTTGTAATGCCCCTTCCTTGTGTAGATCCTGTTGGGCCCCAATGCAGGGATGTCAGGTGGGATGCCAGGTGGGATGCCAGGGCTGATGCCTCCCACTCCAGTGAAAATGTGACCAATGTCCCTCCGACAGCCTTAGCGCTTCAACCAATGAGGGAGAGTGGAGACTTGGAAGGAGAGAGAGAGAGAGACACACAGAGACAAAGAAGAGGATACAAAGCTGCATCTGGTCAGCACATGTGCTCCTTCCAACATCCAGGATTGTCCATTTAAGGAGATTAGAGGAGGGTGATGTCACTTCATGGGTGTTGCAATAACGAATGTCCCTTTCGCTGTCTCTCTTACTCAACATCCTGCAGAGACTTCTGCACACTGTCTTCTGAGCACTGTTTTTACTTAATTTCTTTTTTTTATACATAGCGATATAAATATGTATGTGTTCCAGGGGATTTGGATCAGGTGGATAATTGAAGAAATTGGGATATTATTGTGGTTGTAAGAGGTTACTGGTCTGAATATTATTATTTTTTCATGTGGGTCTGTAGCTACATATGGCCTTAACTGTTGTAACCTGTGTTTGTTTTGGGAACGTGTTCATTCCACTTGTATGTGGGAAAATCATGGTAGAGCTATGATGTCAGTCATGTCTGTCATATTCACAATCACAGCTGGTCCTTGATCTATAGTGTCTGCTGGTTTTGCAAAAGCATTGGTGATAAGAGTATGTATGTCACGTGTCGCTTGAGACATTGTTTCATTTGCGGGCATTAAAGCCATAAAAAAAAGCATCACAAAAAGTATATTTTGATAAGATTCAAACAGCACTTTCCCTGCATACGGTATAACTCTAAAGATATTATGTCAATGTACACATAGTCCTGTCAAGCCTGAGAGAATGTCAGTAACTTTTTTCTATTGTCACTTTGGAATGTATGTTCTTTTAACTTTGCAAGGAGCAAATTCTGTCTTGTGTCTTCAACCTGAATGCAGGAATAAACAAATTCTGTCTTCAACCTGAATGCAGGAATAAAAACACCAACGAAATGGACATTACAAAAAAAGTTGTATTATCATATATGCTAGATGGGTGCAGGGAAATGTAACGTGCTGCTTTGACCTCTTTACGGTTAACTTGTTTGATTATTTACATGTAGGTTACTTTCCTTCTCTATCAGAGACATTCCATTTGTATACTGTAGTAAAGTACAAGTATCTTACAGATAAATGCTACAAATTGACTGTGGCTTTTGTGCATCAAGATCAGTCACTACCAAAGATTGTTGCTGAGGAGAGCATGAGAGCATCTCGCGTGTACAGTTTGACATTTCACTTGATTGTTGCTGAGGAGAGCATCTCGCGTGTACAGTTTGACATTTCACTTGATTGTTGCTGGGGAGAGCATCTCGCGTGTACAGTTTGACATTTCACTTGATTGTTGCTGAGGAGAGCATCTCCTGAGTAACTTTTATGATTGACAGCTCTCAACTTTCAGCACGAGCGTCAAACATTCCCGCCACCTCAAGAAGTAATCAGGTGGCAAGTAATTTTTCATCTTGATAAGGTCATCATTAGCTTTGCAACATTTTACAGGGTTGTGAAGTTAGTGAAAGAAGCAACCTCATTCTGTAGATGTTGATAACATCTTTCAGGAGCATATAGCTGACGTTGGGTAGCTAACAGATCGCTTGCTGAGATCGCAAGAAATGTTATTTCCTCTGCCCCATTTATTAACTGGTAGCTTATAACGTTAGCTAGCAGCTAGCTCGCTGAAACAAAAAAAAAAACATCTAGTTCAAGAGCTAACGTTACTAGTAGCTAGCTACATTGCGCTAATCAAGATGAAAGCCGCCGAGGATCAAGTTGTGGAGGATGAGGCCGGATATCAAGATGATGAGGTAACCTGCCTAAACTAGCGAATGTTAGCTTGCCTGCTAGCCTGGCTGTGGTTGTCAGTTTGGTTTGCCACTAGCATTCTTGTAGCTACTACTAGCTAGATACAGTACATGTTATTTTATCCCCAGGTAGAATGGATTGTTGTAGCTAGTAAGTTAGCTGTCACTCATTGTTAATCATTCATAACATAGCTAGCTAATATATTGTTTGGTAGTGGTAACTCAATTTCTACACTACTTTCATCTAGCCTAAGTCAGTGGCAGAATATTTTACTTCTCAACATAGTTTCAAACACGTTTTGTCATGTTCTTTACCAACAGGAGTCATTTTTCCAAGACATAGACACCCTACAGAAGTATGGAATTGTGAGTATATCTGAAACCAAGGTCTAGGAAAGTAGTCTGCCCTGACCCTTGAGTTTTTAAAGAAACTTCGTCATGGGTCAGTTGGTAGATAAACTCAAGATTACACCTCAAAGCTAATAAGTAAAAAACAAACAAAAAAAACACTTTCTCTATTCTCTCCCACCACCACCCCTTTTTTCCCCCCTTCCATCCCACCCTCCATCCATTCAGAACATGGCAGATTTAAAGAAGCTGAAGTCTGTGGGTATCTGCACAGTAAAGGGGATCCAGATGACCACACGCAGAGCCCTGTGTAACATCAAGGGCCTTTCAGAAGCAAAGGTGGACAAGATCAAAGAGGCTGCTGGGAAAATTCTGGTGAGAGACTCAGCTGAGACACCTTCAGCATAGAGGACTTTGGTGTCTCATGATTAGTTTAATTATCAAGTCCCTAAAGATTCGGTTTGGGGATGAGGTATGGAAGACATGAATCAAGTTAACTTCAGTTGACATGTTTTCATTTGCTCTTGTGTTCATTGTAGACCAATGGTTTCCTGACAGCATTTGAATATAGTGCGAAGAGGAAACAAGTGTTCCACGTCATGACTGGAAGCCTGGAGTTTGAGTTAAGATTCGCCCCAACATGCTCAACCTTTCATATTAATACATTTTCCTGAGTCATATTACGGTATAATACAGTAATCCTATTTTTCCTCTTCATCTGTCGGTCTGCTCTGCAGTAAACTACTTGGGGGAGGTATGGAGAGCATGGCAATCACTGAGGCATTTGGAGGTGAGCTCTCTTTCTGACTGTGTCCCTCAGTCAAAGATATGATTAATCTCATGCTCATGATGTATAAGACCTGACCTGGGTCAAATATAAAACACGTTTTTATCACACTTTAACAGTACAGTTTTTATCCCTCAGAGTTTCGGACAGGCAAGACTCAGCTCTCTCATACACTATGTGGTAAGTGAATGGCTGAGGGTCTTTTCAGTAGTCCCAGATTTTCCAGTCCTGGAAGTCAGTTTTCAGAAACTTACAGATATTCTTCCATGGTTGGTTCTTGTCATTTAGTCCTTGTCTCTGTTGTTCTCCAGTCACAGCCCAACTTCCTGGAGAGGATGGCTACACAGGAGGAAAAGTCATCTTCATCGACACAGAGAACACCTTGTATCCAAATTTATCTGAGCTCTAATCTATAAAGCCAGATTTGCATCAATATAAACCCAGCTAATAATTCAGGGAGAGAGAATGTTTTTGTAATGTTACCCGTATATATTCTGTGTTGGTGTTAAAGTTAGGTGAACATTCAGTTAAAGTCGAGCAGAATTGATCTAGAACGTGGTTACAATGTTCTCAGAATATTAATATTGTAGACTCGTTTTATGGGAAGGTTCAAGAACATTCATGGGCCTATAATATATGATTTAGAACAGACAAATACCTAGGTAGCCAGATGAAGAACATATTGTACCCTTTAGTTAACAGTTAAGCTATTATTAGCAAGTATTGTTTTAGTCATGTCCCCAAAAAGTTTCCACCGACACTCGCGAATAAGGCCATACAAAGTTGCTAAACTTTTTGGGAGCGATTCATATGATTAATTGAAACAATTATTTTTGTGACGAAACAAACAACTCACTTAACCATTGTATACGTTGGGATTGGGTTCAACCACGGTGAATCAAATAATTTGAATCAAAATAATAATTTGTGAAATGTGAACATTAACTTGAGGAAAAAATATTAGGCTTCAAAACTTGTTTTGTAGATACTTCCAGTTGATTTTGGCATCCGAGCTATTGCAACTCAATAGGTGCTAGTCAGCCTGCAAAGTTAACACTAAGGTAGCTAAGATACAGTGCATTCGGAAAGTATTCAAAAACTATCTACACACAATACCATATAGTGACAAAGCAAATTTATTACAAAAAAAACCCTTAAATATCACATTTACATAAGTATTCAGACCCATTACTCAGTTGTTGAAGCACCTTTGGCAGCGTTTACAGCCTTGAGTCTTCTTGGGTATGACACTACAAGCTCGGCACACCTGTATTTGAGGAGTTTCTTACATTCTTGTCTAAAGATCATTTCAAACTGTCAGGCTGAATGGGGAGCGTCAATGCAAAGCTATTTTCAGGTCTCTCTAGAGATGTTCGATCGGGTTCAAGTCCGGGCTCTGGCTGGGCCACTCGAGGACATTCAGAGACTTGTCCTGAAGCCACTCCTGCGTTGTCTTGGCTGTGTGCTTAGGGTCGTTGTCCTGTTGGAAGGTGAATCTTTGCCCCAGTCTGAGGTCCTGAGCACTCTGGAGCAGGTTTTCATCAAGGATCTCTCTGTACTTTGCTCCGTTCATCTTTCCCTCGAACCTGACTAGTCTCCCAGTCCCTGCCGCTGAAAAACATCCCCACAGCATGATGTTGTCACCACCATGCTTCACCGTAGGGATGGTGCCAGGTTTCCTCCACATGTGACGCTTGGCATTCAGGCCAAATAATTCAATCTTGGTTTCATTAGACTAGAGAATCTTGTTTTCTCATTGAAAACTCCAAGCTGGCTGTCGTGCCTTTTACTGAGAGAGTCGCTTCCATCCCCACTCTACCCTAAAGGACATATTGGTGGAGTGCTGCAGAGATGGTTCTTTTGGAAGGTTCTCCCATCTCCACAGAGGAACTCTGGAGTGACCATCGGATTCTTGGTCACCTCCCTGACCAAAGCCCTTCTCCGATTTCTCAGTTTGGCCGGGCGGCCAGCTCTAGGGAGAGTCTTGGTGGTTCCAAACTTATTTTATTTAAGAATGATGGAGGCCACTGTTTTCTTGGGGACCTTCAATGCTGCAGACATTTTTTGTACCCTTCCCCAGATCTGTGCCTCGACACAATCCTGTCTCTGAGTTCTACGGCCAATTCCTCCGACCTCGTGTCTTGGTTTTTGCTCTGACATGCACTGACAACTATGAGACGTTTTATCGACAGGTCTGTGCTTTTCCAAATCATGTCCTATCAATTGAATTTACCACAGCTGGACTCCAATCCATTTTTTAAAATACATTTGCCATAAAATTCTCAACCTGTTTACGCTTTGTCATTATTGGGTATTGTGTGCAAAGCTGTTATCAAGGCAAAGGGTGGCTACTTTGAAGAATCTCAAATATAAAATATATTTAGATTTGTTTAATACTTTTTTGGTTGCTACATCGTTCCATATGTGTTATTCCATAGTTTTGATGTCCACTATTATTCTACAATGTAGAGAATAGTCAAAATAAAATAAAAATGTAGGTGTGTCAACTAGACTGGTACTGTATATTCTGAGAACATGACAACCATGTTCTGTATATGTTTGGTGGGACTTTGATGGAATTTTATTTTAACCTACAGAAACTGGACACATGAATGTTCTTGCAACGTTCCCATGAATTGTGTCTAGAACATTAGTATCTTAAGTTCTGAGAACATGGTAACCACGTTCTGGGTAAGTTCTATTTAACATTATGGGAATGGTTTCTTGGAAACATTCCCTGCACATCACAGAAACATTCCCATGAAAACGTTAGTTAATGAGCCTCTTAAGGGAACATTCTCTAAAGTTGTGAGAACGTTTGTTGTTAGCTGGGAAATCACCTGTACCTTTGCAAGTAGGATATAGGGTTATGAGGATCAGTGTTTTTATTCACGACTCAGCCATTAGTCTCTTACGAAATCCTATGTTTTCCTTAACCTAATGTGACCCTCTAGTCGTCCAGACAGACTGAAGGACATAGCAGACAGGTTCAATGTTGACCATGATGCTGTGCTGGACAATGTGTTATACGCCCGAGCCTACACCAGTAAGACGTCTCACTAAGTCATTAAACAGTACCTCTCTCATCATTACTGCCTAAACCTGAGAACATATTGTCTGAGGAAAGCAGTTTCACAATCTTAGATATACATTTTATTTTAATTTTTTAAATTTCACCTTTATTTAACCAGGCAGGCCAGTTGAGAACAAGTTCTCATTTAAAACTGCGACCTAGCCAAGATAAAGCAAAGCAGTGCGACACAATCACAGAGTTACACATGAAATAAACAAACGTGTATAAAACACAATATAAAAATCTACATATAGTGTGTGCAAATGTAGTAAGATAAGGGAGGTAAGGCAATAAATAGGCCATAGTGGTGAAATAATTCAAATTTAGCAATTAAACACTGGAGTGATAGATGTGCAGAAGATAAATGTGCAAGTAGAGATACTGGGGTGCAAAGGAGCAAAAAATAAATAAATATGTGGATGAGGTAGTTGGGTGGGCTATTTACAGATGGGCTTTGTAGAGGTGCAATGATCTGTAAGCTGCTCTGACAGCTGATGCTTAAAGTTAGTGAGGGAAATATAAGACCCCAGCTTCAGTGATTCTTGCAATTCGTTCCAGTCATTGGCAGCAGAGAACTGGAAGGAAAGGCAGCCAAAGGAGGAGTTGGCTTTGGGGATGAACAGTGAAATATACCTGCTGGAGTGCGTCCCACTGGTGAGTGCTGCTATGGTGACCAGTGAGCTGAGATAAGGCGAGGCTTTACCTAGCAAAGACTTAGATGACCTGGAGCCAGTGGGTTTGGCGCTGAATATGTGGCGAGGGCCAGCTAACGAGAGCATACAGGTCGCAGTGGTGGGTAGTATATAGGGCTTTGGTGACAGAACGAATGGGACTGTGATAGACTACATCCAAATTGCTGAGTAGAGTGTTGGAGGCTATCTTGTAAATTACATCACCAAAGTCAAGGATCGGTAGGATAGTCAGTTTTACGAGGGTATGTTTAGCAGCATGAGTGAAGGATGCTTTGTTGCGAAATAGGAAGCCGTTTCAAGATATAATTTTGGATTGGAGATGCTTAATGTGAGTTTGGAAGGAGAGTTTACAGTCTCTAACCAGACACCTAGGTACATTTGAAGTAAGAAGTTTACATACACCTTAGCCAAATACTTTTAAACTCAGTTTTTCACCATTTCTGACATTTAATCCTAGTAATAATTCACTGTCTTAGGTCAGCGAGATTAGATTTCTTTCATCTTTTATTTCTTTCATCATATTCCCAGTGGTTCAGAAGTTCACATACACTCAATTAGTATTTGGTAGCATTGCCTTTAAATTGTTTAACTTGGGTCAAATGTTTTGGGTAGCCTTCAACAAGCTTCCCACAATAGGTTGGGTGAATTTAAGCCCATTCCACCTGACAGAGCTGGTGTAAATGAGTCAGGTTTCTAGGCCTCCTTGCTCGCACACGCTTTTTCAGTTCTGCCCACAAATTTTCTATAGGATTGAGGTCAGGGCTTTGTGATGGCCTCTCCAATACCTTGACTTTGTTGTCCTTAAGCCATTTTGCCACAACTTTGGAAGTATGCTTGGGTCATTGTCCATTTGGAAGACCCATTTGCCGACCAAGCTTTAACTTAATTTAACTGATTCCTTGAGATGTTTCTTCAATATATCCACATAATTTCCTCCTTCATGATACCATCTATTTTGTGAAGTGCACCAGTCCCTACTGCAGCATAGCACCCCCACAACATGATGCTGCCACCCCCGTGCTTCACGGTTGGGATGGTGTTCTTCGGCTTGCAAGAATCCCCCTTTTTCCTCCAAACATAACGATGGTCATTATGGCCAACCTATTCTATTTCTATTTCGTCAGACCAGAGGACATTTATCCAAAATGTACGATCTTTGTCCCCATATGCAGTTGCAAACCGTAGTCTGGCTTTTTTATGGGGTTTTGGAGCAGTGGCTTCTTCCTTGCTGAGTGGCCTTTCAGGGTATGTCAATGTAGGACTTGTTTTACTGTGGATATAGATACTTTTGTACCTATTTCCTCCAGCATCTTCAGAAGGTCCTTTGCTGTTCTGGGATTGATTTGCACTTTTCGCAACAAAGTACGTTCAACTCTAGGAGACAGAATGCGTCTCCTTTTTGAGCGGTATGATGGCTGCGTGGTCCCATGGCGTTTATACTTGCGTACTATTGTTTGTACAGATGAACGTGGTACCTTCAGGTGTTTGGAAATTGCTCCCAAGGATGAACCAGACTTGTGGAGGTCTTGGCTGATTTCTTTTGATTTTCCCATTATGTCAAGCACAGGGGCACTGAGTTTGAAGGTAGGCCTTGAAATACATCCACAGGTACACCTCCAATTGAGTCAAAAGATGTTAATTAGCCTATCCGAAGCTTCTAAAGCCATGACATCATTTTCTGGAATTTTCCAAGCTATTTAAAGGCACAGTCAATTTAGTGTACATAAACTTCTGACCCACTGGAATTGTGATACAGTGAATTATAAGTTAAATAATCTGTCTGTAAACAATAGTTGGAAAAATGACTTGTGTCATGCACAAAGTAGATGTCCAAACCGACTTCCCAAAACTATAGTTTGTTAACAAGACATTTGTTGAGTGGTGGAAAAATGAGTTTTAATGATTCCAGCCTAAGTGTATGTAAACTTCCGACTCCAACTGTATTTGTAGTTGTCCACATTTTCTAAGTCTGAACCATCCAGAGTAGTGATGCTAGGGGCGGGCCGGTGCGGGCAGCGATTGGTTGAAGAGGTTGTTTAGTTTTACTTGCATTTTAGAGCAGTTGGAGTCCACGGAAGGAGTGTGGTATGGCATTGAAGCTCGTCTAGAGGTTTGTTAACACAGTGTCCAAAGAAGGGCCAGAAGTATACAGAATGGTGTTGTCTGCGTAGAGGTGGATCAGAGAATCACCAGCAGCAAAAGCGACATCATTGATACATATATATACAGAGAAAAGAGTCGGCCCGAGATTTGAACCTTGTGGCACCCCCATAGAGACTTCCAGAGGTCCGGACAACAGGCCCTCTGATTTGACACACTGAACTCTTTCAGAGAAGTAGTGGGTGAACCAGGCGAGGCAATCATTTGAGAAACCAAGGCTTGAGTCTGCCAATAAGAATGTGGTGATTGACAGAGTCGAAATCCTTTGCCAGGTCGATGAATACGGCTGCAGAGTAATGTCTCTTATCGATGGCAGTTATGATATCGTTTAGGACCTTGAGCGTGGCTGAGGTGCACCCATGACCAGCTCGTAAAAACAGATTGCATAGCGGAGAAGGTACGGTGGGAATCGAAATGGTCGGTGATTTGTTTAACTTGGCTTTCGAAGACTTTAGAAAGGCAGGATAGGATAGATATAGGTCTGTAACAGTTTGGGTCAAGAGTGTCTCCCCCTTTGAAGAGGGGGATGATCGCGTCAGCTTTCCAATCCTTAGGCATCTCAGACAATACGAAAGAGAGGTTGAACAGGTTAGCAATAGGGGTTGCAACAATTGCGGAGGATAATTTTAGAAAGAGAGGGTCCAGATTGTCTAGCCCAGCTGATTTGTAGGGTTCCAGATTTTGCTTCTCTTTCAGAACATCAGCTATCTGGATTTGGGTGAAGGAGAAATAGGGGAGGCTTGGGCAAGTTGCTGTGTGGGGTGCAGAGCTGTTGACCTGGGTAGGGGTAGGTAGCCAGGTGGAAAGCATGGCCAGCCATAGAAAAATGCTTGTTGAAATTCTCGATTATCGTAGATTTATCTTGGTGACAGTGTTTTCTAGCCTCAGTGCAGTGGGCAGCTGGGAGGAGGTGCTCTTATTCTCCATGGACTTTAGTGTCCCAGAACTTTTTTGAGTTTGTGCTACAGGATGCAAATTTCTGCTTGAAAAAACTAGTCTTTGCTTTCCTAACTGCCTGTGTATATTGGTTCCTAACTTCCCTGAAAAGTTGCATATCGCGGGGGCTATTCGATGCTAATGTAGTACGCCACAGGATGTTTTTGTGCAGGTCAAGTGCAGTCGAGTCTGGAGTGAACCAAGGGTTATATCTGTTCTTAATTCTACATTTTTTGAATGGGGCATGCTTATTTAAGATGGTGAGGAAAGCACTTTAAAAGAATAACCAGGCATCCTCTACTGATGGAATGAGGTCAATATTCTTCCAGGATAGCCGGGCCAGGTCGATTAGAAAGGCCTGCTCGCTGAAGTGTTTTAGGGAGCGTTTGACAGTGATGAGGGATGGTCGTTTGACCGCGGACCCATTACGGACGCAGGCAATGAGGCAGTGATCACTGAGATCCTGGTTGAAGACAGCAGAGGTGTATTTAGAGGGTAGGGTAGTCAGGATGATATCTATGAGGGTGCCAGTGTTTACGGATTTAGGGTTGTACCTGGTAGGTTCCTTGATAATTTGTGTGAGATTGAGGGCATCTAGCTTAGATTGTAGGACGGCTGGGGTGTTAAGCATATCCCAGTTTAAGTCACCTAACAGTACACACTCTGAAGATAAATGGGGGGCAATTAATTCACATATGGTGTTCAGGGCACAGATGGGGGCTGAGGGTGGTCTATAACAAGCGCCAACAGTGAGAGACTTATTTCTGGAAAGGTGGATTTTTAAAAGTAGAAGCTCGAACTGTTTGGGCACAGATCTGGATAGCATGATAGAACTCTGCAGGCTATCTCTGCATTAGATTGCAACTCCACACCGTTTGGCAGTTCTATCTTGTCGGAAAATGTTGTAGTTGGGAATGGAAATTTCTGAATTTTTGGTGGCCTTCCTAAACCAGGATTCAGACACGGCTAGGACATCTGACGGAGTGTGCTAAAGCAGTGAATAAAACAAACTTACGGAGGAAGCTTCTGATGTTAACATGCATGAAACCAAGGCTTTTACGGTTACAGAAGTCAACAAATGATAGCGCCTGGGGAATAGGAGTGGAACTGGGGGCTACAGGGCCTGGGTTAACCTCTACATCACCAAAGGAACAGAGGAGGTGTAGGATAAGGGTACGGCTAAAGGCTAAAAGAACTGGTTGTCTAGTGCGTTGGGGACAGAATAAAAGGATCAGATTTCTGGGTGTGGTAAAATAGATTCAGGGCATAATGTTCAGACAATGGTATAGTAGGATGTGAGTACAGTGGAGGTAAACCTAGGCGTTGGGTGACGATGAGAGAGGTTTAGTCTCCGGAGGCACCAGTTAAGCCAGGTGAGGTCTCCGCATGTGTGTGGGGTGGGACAAAAGAGCTATCTAAGGCATTTAGAGTGGGACTGCGGGCTCTACAGTGAGTATACATTTGGTTAAGTATACATTTTGAGTCTGTTGTTTGTATTAAAAAAAATACTGTGTACATTTGAAGCTGACTGCTGTATTTCCTAACTGGTATTATGACATCAGACGATTAGGCATTTGTACTGTATGCATAATTGGATTTCAACTTCAGGTGAACACCAGATGGAGCTGTTGGATTTTGTGGCAGCCAAATTCCACGAGGAGGGTGGCGTCTTCAAACTTCTGGTATTAATGCAAAGAAAAGATAATCAATGTCACTTTGTTTTATGATAGTTATATTTTCATATGGTCAACTTCCATCACTGTACCTATATTTCGTTAACACTTTAATTAATGCCGACAGGTATCATGCATTATGTTTTATACACATTTATAATGTCTTGTGTCTCTACGTCTTTTCCCTTTCTCCCCTCAGATCATAGACTCCATCATGGCTCTGTTCCGGGTAGATTTCTCTGGCCGAGGGGAGCTGGCAGAGAGACAGCAGAAGCTGGCCCAGATGCTCTCCCGTCTGCAGAAGATCTCTGAAGGTCTGGCGACTTCTCTTGCAGACATATATGCAAACTGCATTTAAGTCTGCAGCAGAAGAACTGGCAAAAAAAACTCTTGACTTTTGCGTAAACCTTTCATTGATGTAGACATATTGATATTCATGTATTCTGCTCTCTCCCTAGAGTACAACGTTGCAGTGTTTGTCACCAACCAGATGACTGCAGACCCTGGAGCTGGGATGACGTAAGTGACTGTAACTAGATGTAGGAAATAGGGATTGGTTTGAAATTAGACTGAAAGTCAGCAACTCACTCGGCCAAAGTTCTAACAGGTTTTGGCCTGGAGTTCTGATCAGAGGGTTTCTCTTGTTTCTGTCAGGTTCCAAGCTGATCCCAAGAAGCCGATTGGAGGGCACATCCTGGCGCATGCGTCCACCACACGAATCAGCTTGAGGAAGGGACGCGGAGAGTTGAGAATTGCCAAGATATTTGACAGGTAATTAGTCTGAAAGTTCACTCACTCAATTTATGTTGTTCTCATTATTCCTTAGTAATAACAATGATTTTTCTTGCTTATGGAGAAAGATCTACCTCCTCATAGCTTCATTTTTTCTATGACCTCCTGCAGTCCTGATATGCCTGAGAACGAGGCCACTTTCGCCATCACTCCAGGGGGAATTGCTGATGCCAAAGAGTGAAAGACCCTCATGGATTTACCAGTAGAGGAGAGGAAGCACATACAGTTCTAGGCAGTTTTTCGAAAATCTTAATTTTTTAAATTCTGATGAAGACTATTTGTACTATTTGGTGTTTATATGTACAGTGCCTTCAGAAAGTATTTATACCCTTAGACTTTTCCCACATTTTGTTGTGTTACAAATTGTGATTAAAATATATTTAATTGACATTTGTTTTTGTTAACGATCTACACAAAATACACTGTAATGTCAAAGTGTAAGAAAAATTGTAACATTTGTAAAAAAAAATATATAAAAAATAAAGACTAATATACAGTATCTTGATATGATAAATATTTAACCCCTGAGTCAATACATGTTAGAATCACCTTTGGCAGCGATTACAACTTGTGAGTCTTTCTGGGTAAGTCTCTAAGAGCTTTGCACACCTGAATTGTACAATATTTGCCCATTATTCTTTTCAAAATTCTTCAAGCTCTGTCAAATTGGTTGTTGATCATTGCTAGATAAAAGTCTTGCCATAGATTTTCAAGGAGATTTAAATCAAAACTGTAACTCAGCCACTCAGGAACGGCACTGTCTTCTTGGTAAGCAACTCCAGTGTAGATTTGGCCTTGTGTTTTAGGTTTATGTCCTGCTGATTGGTGAATTCGTCTCCCAGTGTCTGATGGAAAGCAGACCGAACCAGGTTTTCTACGATTTTGCCTGCGCTTACCTTCATTCTGCTTCTTTTTAATCCTGAAAAACATCAAAGTCCTTAACAATTACAAGCATACCCATAACATTATGCAGCCACCACTATGCTTGAAAAGGAGTGGTACTCAGTAATGTGTTGTATTCACAAGAGGCTACTGATGTCACGGTCGTCGTAAGGAGGAGACCAAAGAGCAGCGTGATATGCGTACATACTTCTTTAGTTAAAGAAAGAACACTGAACAAACTAACAAAACGTGAAGCTAATATGGCTAGTGCAGACAGGCAACTAAACATAGAATAACAACCCACAAAATACCCAAGGAATATGGCTACCTAAATATGGTCCCCAATCAGAGACAACAATAAACAGCTACCTCTGATTGAGAACCAATCTAGGCAACCATAGACATATAAACACCTAGACTAGAAAAACCCCAAGACAATACAAAAACTAAACAAACCACCCTTGTCACATCCTGACCTAACCAAAATAATAAAGAAAACAAAGATAACTAAGGTCAGGGCGTGACAACTGAGGGGAGGACATCTCATAATAATGGCTGGAATGGAGTGAATAGAATGGAATGGTATCAAACAGATGTTTCATGAGTTTGATTACCATTCCAATCATTCTGTTCCAGCCATTACTATGAGCCTGTCTTCCCCAATTAAGGTACCACCAACCTGCTGTGGTTGTAATGGATTTGCCCCAAACATAACACTTTGTGTTCAGGACATATTTTTTATTGTTTTGCCACATTTGTTGCAGTTTTACTTTAGTGCCTTGTTGCAAACAGGATGCATGTTTTAATTTTTTTTTTAAATTCTGTACAGGCTTCCTTCTTTTCACTCTCATTTAGGTTAGTATTGTGGAGTAACCATGTTGTTGATCCATCCTCAGTTTTCTCCTATCACAGCCATTAAAGTCACCATTGGCCTCATGAAATCCCTGAGCGGTTTCCTTCCTTTCCAGCAACTGAGTTAGGAAGGACACCTGTATCTTTGTAATGCCTGGGTGTATTGAAACACCATCCCACGAGTTATTAATAACTTCACCATGTTCAAAGGGATATTCAATGTCTGCTTTATTATAATTTTTTACCCATCTACTAATAGGTTCCATTCTTTGCAAGGTGCTTTAAAAAAAATCTATCTACCAATAGGTGTTGTTCTATCCAAGGCATTGAGAAAACCTCCCTGGTCTTTGTGAATCTGGATTTGAAATTCATTGCTCAACTGAGGGACCTTACAGATAATTGTATGTGTGGGGTACAGAGATGAGGTAGTCATTGAAAAATAGTGTTAAACACTATATTTTACACAGAGTGAGTCCATGCAACTTAAGTTTAAACTTGAACTTATTTAGGCTTGCCATAACAAAGGGTTGAATACTTATTATATATTTATTTTTTATCAGTGTATATATATATATATATATATATATATATATTATATTATATACCAGTACCAGTCAAAAGATTGGACACACCTACTCATTCCAGGATTTTTCTTTATTTTGAATATGAATACATCAAAACTATGAAATAATGGAATAATGTAGTAAACAAAGAAAGTGTTAAACAAATCAGAATATATATTTTCTATTTGAGATTCTTCAAAGTAGCCACCATTTGCCTTGATGACAGCTTTGCACACTCTCGGCATTCTTTCAACCAGTTTCACCTGGAATGCTTTTCCAACAGTCTTGAAGGAGTTTCCACATATGCTGAGCACTTTTTGGCTGCTTTTCTGTCACTCTGCGGTCCAACTTATCCCAAACCATCTCAATTGGGTTGAGTTCGGTGATTGTGGAGGCCAGGTCATCAGATGCAGCACTCCATCACTCTCCTTCTTGGTCACTCTCCCCCACAACCACACATGCTGAGATCATCTGTTCGCCTACTCTGCATCTTACAAAGACACAGCGGTCATTTGGACTCATCAGACCAAAGGACAGATTTCCATCGCTCTAATGTCCATTGCCCGTGTTTCTTGGCCCAAGCAACTCTCTTATTATTGGTGTCCTTTAGTAGTGGTTTCTTTGCAGCAGTGATAGACACAGTCTCCTCTGAACAGTTGATGTTTAATGTGTCTGTTACTTAAACTCTGTGAAGCATTTATTTGTGCTGCTATTTCTGAGGCTGGTAACTCTAACAAACTTATCCTCTGCAGCAGAGGTAACTGTGTTTTCCTTTCCTGTTGTGGTTCTCATGAGAGCCAGTTTCATCATAGCGCTTGATGGTTTTTGCGACTGCACTTGAATAAATTGATGGGGTCATGATAGGGGCTGCACCAAATGATTGATGTAGTTTAATAATTGATTATGCATATGTGGTATTAATAGAAGGGGCAAGGGCTATAAGACCTCTCCCCCACTACATTTATAGGGTCCTGGACTACAGATTAGCTATATATATATATGCATTATAAGGTTTAATATTGTTCCACAATTATTTTCTAGTCTCTGCCTCTTATAAGAAACGGTCTGAGAGATGTATGAGTTATTGCAGCCAAAACAGGGTGTCTGTGAGAAAGCACCCCATTGCAAAAATGAGATTCATAGACACGGAACCCTGCAGGGGAGTGAAGGAGATAAGAGACAAGTCAGACACACCACTGTAAGCCACACAGGAGTGGAAAATTACTGCTGAGCCCTTAGAAAATACTGGAACTATTGTTCTCTCCTGCAAGTTTGTATAATTGTATATGCCTGGGCTTGGTCTCATGAGTAGAAGGTGTTGACGTAGACAGTTTCATCACTAGGGGTTGACTGCAAGCATATTAAAGCAACTTGGACCTTTCCTATTTTGCAGAACTTACTCGGAAACATGCGTGCTATGTTCCCGTTGTCAACTTATGTCTGCAATTGCATTAATAAAAGGTTTGATTGATTTACTGAAAGATATTGTCTGATTGCTGATTTCACCAATAAGCAAATGACTGACAAGGAACCTACCCCAACAAAATTGTCAAAGTTCTTGAAATTTTCTGAATTGACTGACTTTCATGTCTTAAAGTAATGATTGACTGTTATTACTCTTTGCTTATTTGAGCTTTTCTTGCCATAATGGAGACCATCTTCAAATAGGGCTATCTTCTGTATACCACCCCTAACTTGTCACAACACAACTAATTGGCTCAAACGCATTAAGATGGAAAGAAATACTGTAAATTAACTTTTAACAAGGCACACCTGTTAATCGAAATGCATTCTAGATGACTACCTTATGAAGCTGGTTGAGAGAATGCCAAGCGAGTGCAAAGCTGTCATCAAGGCAAAGGGTGGCTACTTTGAAGGATCTCAAATCGCAAATACATTTTGATTTGTTTAACACTTTTTTGGTTACTACATGATTCCATATGTATTATTTCATAGTTTTGATGTCTTCACTATTATTCTACAATGTAAAGAAAAATCCTTGAATGAGTACTGTAGGTGTGTCCAAACTTTTGACTGGTATGGTATACATGTCTTTTTAAAGTGTATTTTCCTTTATTATTTTCCATTTACCCTACCACCCTTCCCAGAATTGGAGTAAACTAATGAACATCAAAACATAGTCTTCTACTTCCCGATTATACATACTATATACATTTTACATACAATCTATTTTACAATAATATTTCTCTACCCTCAACCTCTATTTCTGATGTCCATCCAGTTTGATTTCTATTTGCCATATATTTTTTAACTGGGCTGTTTCACAAAAGTTCTGAACCTATACACATATTACAGACACAGTATATTTTACATGAGTTATCTTGTTGTTTTTAGTCCCACCATTCGGTCCATGACTTTTGAAATCACCCAGTATTGCTATCTGCAGAGTTAGCGCCAGGTAAATGTTGCAATTCTTCAGCCATTCCTGGACCTTTGACCAAAAACAAGCTACATATGGACAGTACCAAAATAAATGATATAATGACACTGTCTCTTCTGTTGAATAATTATTGACTCAAGACATTGAAACTTTTATTCATTTATTTTTTTTAAATCGAAAAACATAAAACACCTTTGACATTATGGGCTATTTTGTGTAGGCCAGCGGAGAAAAAATGCTCAATTTGATCCATTTTAAATACAGGCTGGAACACAACAAATGTGAGAAAATTCAAGGGGTGTGAATACTTTCTGAAGGCACTGTATATAACTTGTTTAAATTATTTGTTTAATAAAGTAAAGGATGTGTACACATGCTCTGATTATTATACTGTTATTAATTTTCATATTTACTGGTATACTGAGTCTAAAGAGAAAACGATGAAAAGCTTTATATTCAACCCCACCTTCCAGAATGCATTGTTCTGTAGTTCCAGGGGTCGCCCTCTCGAGCGGTCCTCCTAGCGGTTTGTGCTGGAACTGTAGGTTCACGTCTCTCCCTCTCTCGTCGGGCTTGCCTCCGTGCGTGACACCGGCGCACCATATGCCTCCCAAAACAAGACACAGTGAAGCAACGCAAAGTATTGAATAAGTAGCAAGATAACATAGCTAACGGACATCAAGCCAGCTGCATTATTCACAGTCAAGCTAGCTAGCTATTTTAGCTAACTGTGCCATGGACCCGCGAGACACAGCACCGGATTCGTGGGAGCAGGAGGAAGATGTTAAGGCCCGAGCTGCCGCGGGGCTCCAGTCCGCTCTCGCCGCTCTCAGCGTCAATGCCAAGCCATTTATCCCGAATGTCGACGCGGCGGTGTTTGTGCCGACTTTCCTTCAAAGTAGCCCTACGGAAATCTTCAATTCCGATGGTCACGGTAGGTCAGTGCGTGCTTGTGGTGGAGTGTTGGATTAACGAGATGTTGACAGCTGCTGTTATTGCCAGGGGTTAACCAAGTTAGCCAAATAGATAGCTAGCTTGAGTTTGTAGCTAGCAAGCTCACTGGGCTAGTGTTGTAGCTATGATATTGCTCAACACTAATGTGACAGCTTTGACATGATGGTGCACATTTTACAACTGGGCCTACTGCTCATAATGCTATAATTATTGTTAAACCCTCACCCGTACTTAATCTGAAATGGTGATTCCTAAAAGCTCCAATGTCCATATAATGCCAATGTTGAATGCAACAACTTGTCTCTTCACAGGTGCTGAGCCAGTTGCCAGCATGGAGGTTTTAGAAACAGTTGGTATGTTTTGTGTCTATTACTATATTATTATATATAATATATAACTGTTCTTTCTTCCTTTTACTTCCTTTTTTCACACTCTGCCTTGTACTTCACACAATGTTATTGTTTGGACAATCACAGACAGTATCAGATTTGTTTGTTGAAGGTGTGTATATCACAGGTGTTTTTTTTTTAAAGGCCTTAGGTCTTTTTACCTGTAGAAGGTTGCCTTGCCAACTCCCACCCAACTCATTCCAGAAGCAATTACAAATGTCCTTCAGTCAGTATTGTTTACCTTGCATTCATTCAGGCCTACTGTTCACTAGGAGGTAGCCTATGCCTGAAGGCCAGCTCTGGGAGACATGACAAGGTCCAACTGGGAAGGTTGTGCATGTAGGGAGTGGGAGCTACTCCCTACATGCACATCTATAGCATGATGCAACATCACAGGCCTATGCTTAAAATAGACTAGTACACTGGATCATGTGGAAACAGATAGAAAATATGTTGTTAGACTGCTATAACCAAATGGGGCACAGTCCAGTTCTTGTATTTTCAGGGAATGTTTCTGTAGAAATGTACTATGTTGACCAGCCGTATATGTGCTGAGGTCAGGTGTTTAAATTTGGCAAGAGAGCACTGCCACTGTGCACATCTACTCAGGTTACATTGGCCTGATTTATCTGTTAGTGTGACACCTGGCTGCAACTGCAGCCTGCAAGAGAGAGAGAAGACATGATGGGAAGGAAGTTCTGAGTGATTGGTGAAGTT
Organism: Oncorhynchus tshawytscha; assembly: GCF_018296145.1. NCBI lineage: Eukaryota > Metazoa > Chordata > Actinopteri > Salmoniformes > Salmonidae > Oncorhynchus > Oncorhynchus tshawytscha. Next base: position 21,580,306 of record NC_056453.1, read on the forward strand.
ACCTTGTGGGTTTATATTTCAGAACAAAGATGCCGACATTTTCTGTGGTATTGCATGCATGCTTCTCCGGGCAGTTGTCATCATCATGACTATTCTCCAATGCTGATTGTGAATGACAAGCGTTGATAAGAGAACAGGCATTGTACATGATCGGTCAGATGTTTAATTTCATGGATAAGGAGGTGCAGGCCTTGTTTTTATGCTGCTATGGGAAGAGTTTTTGTACACGCTAATCTACTGATTTGATTAGCAGGTTTCTACATTTGCATCAGTGCTAGATGCACTTTAATTTCTTTAAAGAATGCATTTAATTTGTTCAATATAAGGTTAGCTAGCTACCACTACTATCACTGCAACGCTATATCACTATTAAATAATTATATTGAACATCCATGGCATAGGTGACAACTATGCAATAAATGTGTAATAAGCCAATTTCATTGTTATATTGTGAGGTCAAAGAGCATTGTTTGAAGAGAGCAGCCAATCACTGTACGCTCCAGCACACAGTTTAGATGCTCCCAGATTCTCCTTCAAAACCCTGAGGAAAAAAACCCTCATCTGAACAGTGTGCAGGTACTCTCCTTTCTGTTCACAAGTGATCTCATATACCCATAATGCACCTGTGAAATCTGCTGGCTGTGCGGACTACCTTAAACAAAAGAGCATTGTTTCATGGTTTACATCAGTGGTAACCAAGTGCCGTTTGTGTCGTTTAGCTCCGGTGGAGAACGGAGGAGGGACAGAAGCAGACATGGCGGTGGAGGTGGAGACGTGGGAGCAGAAAGAGGAGCCCGGGGAAGGAGAACCAGGGGGAGGAGGAGCACTGGGAGGAGAGGGAGGTTCCAGTGAAGAGGCACAGGGAAGGGAGGAAGTAGAGATGATGGAGGAGGAAGAAGAGGAGGAGTTGCCCGTGCTAAAAGTAATCCCGCTCCCACCAAATGCCCCGAAGAAGGAGCATGTCAATGTGGTGTTCATCGGTCATGTGGGTCCGTCCCTATTGTATACTATTACCTCATGGTTTTCTTTCGTACATTGTTTGTTCTCCCTGGGCACAGGGAAATGGCTCTTAGAAATTGCCTGTGTGTTCATTTGGATTGAGGATTCTTTTTTATTTTTTTCAGATGCTGGTAAATCAACAATTGGGGGACAGATCATGTGAGTAATAACATGGTTATCAATAACTATGCCTACATTCAGGTTACTGAAGATGGCTTATCATTTTCTTCTACAGTATGTTAACCATTGCTATTAATGCCATGGCTACCTAAAAAATACAATGTTTTCCTATATTTATCAGATCAGACAATGTCTGTTTTTCTTTCTTATCGTAGGTATTTGACAGGTATGGTGGAGAAAAGAACCCTGGAGAAATATGAAAGAGAAGCAAAAGAAAAAAACAGAGAAACATGGTGAGCTTACCTTCTGTTGTGACTAGATTCAGTTATATGTATGATTGAAAATAATACAAAATAATTCTGAAAAAGTTTGCATATTACTTTTTCATCTTGGGTACGACATGAGAAAATATGGTAGCCTGTTTTTAATCATACATTTTAGGCACTCAGATTTGTTTTTCTGTTCCCTAGGTACCTGTCCTGGGCCCTGGACACTAACCAGGAGGAGAGAGACAAGGGGAAGACGGTGGAGGTGGGGAGAGCCTACTTTGAGACAGAGAAAAAGCACTTTACTATCCTGGATGCCCCCGGCCACAAAAGCTTTGTCCCCAACATGATTGGTGGTGCATCACAGGCTGACTTGGCAGTGCTGGTGAGTTTTCCCAAACAATGCTTAGCAGAAGGCATTGTAATTGTTCACTTTTCATATCTGCTGGGTCAAGGCAAAACAGACCCATGTGTCCCTGTTAGTTAGGTAGTTGGAAAGTTGCCATTATCAAATCATAGTTTATTGGTCGCATACAAGTTGACTGGGAATGCATTTTTTTTATAAATAGATTTTTTTATGAGAAGAAGAGGACTGACTTACTGTATAATGAGAGGGTAGATTCTAACATGTATTTTCATTTTGAAAACGACACTGTAGATAATGACAGACAGTATGTACAGTACATTATGGTGTACCCTAGTTGTTTATCAGTATCTTCTGCACCCTATGCTAGTCTAACGTAACCCTATGTTGTGGTCAGGTGATCTCGGCCAGAAAAGGAGAGTTTGAGACAGGCTTTGAGAAGGGAGGCCAGACGCGAGAGCACGCCATGCTTGCCAAGACGGCTGGAGTCAAGCACCTCATCATCCTCGTCAACAAGATGGATGACCCCACCGTCAACTGGAGCTTGGAAAGGTGACTCAGTACAATGTACCGACATGCATCTTGGTAGAGAGAAACAAAATGTATATTTAAAGCCAAATGCAGAATCTACAGTATCCCATCCAATGTGTTCATTGACCCTCATGCTGCATGGCTGGTTATGACAGACAGTCATAGAATAGGAAAGAGATTGTGTTCCTCAATTAGTCAACATTGTAACATTGATATTTAACTCAGTAAAATAACCCATCCTCCTCCCTCTCCACTACAGGTATGAGGAATGTAAAGAGAAATTAGTGCCATTTCTGAAGAAGGTGGGCTTCAATCCAAAGAAGGACATCTACTTCATGCCTTGCTCTGGGCTAACGGGAGCCAACTTGAAGGACCCCATAGAGGAGTGCACGTGGTACACGTAAGTCAACCCCCATTCTGTTCTCTGCCAAAAGTACAATCGCTTTGTGGGTGCTGAGTGACGGTTGCTTGTCAAGTCTTCATTTTGATATCAGTCCATCAAATCAATGTAGCTCTGCTAACTTTTCTGAAGCTATAAAAGTTCTCTATTCCCACAATAATTTAAAATCCATAATATGTAGTATTAGAAAAGATAATCATTTATTGTCCTAATTATTATTTGTTACAAGGGGGTTGCCATTCATCCCACACCTAGACAGCCTGCCAAGCTTCAACAGAATCACAGACGGCCCCGTCAGATTACCCATCGTAGACAAATACAAGGTGAGTGCAACTGCTGTCATGAGTTATCCCAGTTACATATCTCTAGCTCTGTATTGCACTTAACAGCATAGCTAGCATAAATTTGAATCAAGTCAGGCCATTTTATTCTGTCGTAATTAATAATCCATTATTATCTCAGAGTTTGCCAACGTTTTATGAAATTACTTCCAAAAGATAACGATAACGCAGGACTATGCAGCTGCTACACCATACACACACACACACACACACACACACACACACACACACACACACACACACACACACACACACACACACACACACACACACTCTGGCCTTCCAACATCAGGGTGTCCTTCCAAGTCCTCCCTACTGTAGCCAAGGACTGCAGAGCACAGCCATTTTCTCCACAAGACAATTTAGCTTTCTGGCACCGGTGTCATCAGTGTGTGGGTGTGTTTTGGAACATGTTAGAAGGCAGGGAACGTGATGGAATTAAGATATTGTATAGCTGTCTCAGCAGGTTTTCTACACACTGCAGGGTGTTATGAAACCCAGGAGCTCTAACTAGGTCTTCTATTCAGTTGATATAATGGAATTACGGTCCAGTTAATTGGGGGATGGTAAGATTGTTAGACTAGCTGGCAGTGGGCCTGTTCTAACTTCACTACAGTACAGTAGAACAGGGGGTCAACAGCTTAGTGCTAGGACACTGAAGATATGGCATCTTAGGTGGTAGCATAAAAAGGAAAGGAACCAAAAACTTTCTGGCTTTTTTAACAACCATTTTAATCTCCCAGCTGGAATCCATTTTAGTTTTAATTTCATTAATTAATTAATTCATTCATTCATTCATTCATTCAATATCAAGGTGATCTTGCAAACTCCAGTGTCCTTCCTAACCCTTAGTACCAATCTGTTGATGTGCCTTAGAGCAAGGCACTTAACCCTAATTGCTCCAGGGTCACTGTTGTTAATGGCAGACCCTGGCCGTGACCCCACTCTCTGAGGGTGTCTCAGGGGGAGTTGGGGTATACAAAAATCCAATTTTGAAATAGGACAAGTATAAGCACCCACCAAATTATTAACACCTCTTAGATGGGAGCAGAGGATGAGAACGGGGAAAAAAGGATGTAATGTAATAATACAATTTTCTTTAACTGATAGTAAGTACCCTTGTGGGAGCCGGAATGGCTTGTAGGAACAGGAGCCTCCTGTTTCTGTAGCATGAGGCAGCTTGATGTACAACACCCCCTGGAGAGGACGCGGGTCTATTGCAGGTTCTTCTCCCTAAACTATCTCGCTGAGTGCAAAGCAGAGACGGATCGGGTCCCATTTTTACAGTCTTTTGTATGACTCGGCCAGGGATAGAACTCACAACCTTCCAATCTCAGGGAGGACACTAACCACAAGGCCACTGACTTGAACTGATAGCATAACCTTTAACCTGGTCTTGATTGTGCTCTTTGCTCAGGATATGGGCACGGTGATCCTGGGGAAGCTGGAGTCTGGCTCCATTGCCAAAGCCCAGCAGCTGGTCATGATGCCTAACAGGGTAAGGCTCTCCATAGGTCATTCATCTGTTCTGCTCCTGGAGAGTATACATTCACAATTTACATCTACTTTTTACTAATTTGGCAGATGCTGCGCAGAAGAACCTCTGCTAAATAATTAAAATGTAAATTGTGAAAGGGACTCCAGACTTCCGACATTAAAATGCACATCTGTTTTGGATTCTCCAAAATGTGCGCACCTGTGTTAAAGGCGTTACTTCGGGATTCTAATGATTATATTTCCCTTCCCAGACCCAGTTTATCTTGCCATTTAAGGATACTAATATAATACTTGATGTATAACATATACTGTATATATAGCACTATGATACAAGTGATGTGTTATCACTACCCCCAGCACACAGTGGAGGTGCTGAGCCTGCTGTCTGATGAGGTGGAGACAGATGAAGCTGTTCCTGGGGAGAACCTGAAGCTAAGGCTGAAGGGCATCGAGGAAGAGGAGATTCTGCCTGGCTTCATCCTCTGTAACGCTGAGAACCTCTGCCACTCCGGACGCACCTTTGATGCCCAGGTAGCCTACGCTCCTTAGGACAGGTCTAAGGTCCTCTGTAGCTTGGTTGGTAGAGCATGGCGCTTGCAATGCCAGTATAGAATTTGATTTGTTACAGTGGGTTCCATCCCCGGGACCACCCGTACGTACAATGTACAGTGTATGCACGCATGACTGTAAGTCGCTTTGGATAAGAGTTTGCTATATAAATGGCATATATTATTTTCGTCTAGGATCATCTTAAGAAGATACGCTGCATTATAGAAATGCTAAATGATAGTGATACTAGGCAGGGTTGGGGAGTAACTGATTACATGTAATCTGATTACAAAAAACAAAAAAAACTAATCAGTTACGTTATCGGCAAAAATATTGTTGTCACATTTAAGATACTTTTGAAAAACTAGTTGATTACTTATTGGACTACTTTTGAATTCAGAAAGAATGATTGCGGAAAAATACGTTATGACCAAAGTTCCCTCTAAACTGCGGGTGTGCCCACAGAGAGAAGCATGAGATTGAACTTCACAACTTTTTAGAGCAGTGGTCACCGACTGGTCGATTTCCAAAAACCCAAAGATAAAGCCTTGTGTTCTTATAAAAAAAATTGGTCTCGGGCTGTTGGCTGTAGGTGCACCCGATTCAGCTGCCCTGTGCCCCGGGTAGGCGAACTGTTGCGATTTTGAACAATTTCATTTGTCTGAAGGTACAAACTCTGCCTTTCCGGCAGGCCCAGAGAGCAAATCAAGTGCACAATAGCTGTACCGCTGGCCAATCGGATGGCTCAGATGACCGTGTCTGCTGGAACGTAGCACACATAAAAGAAAGCTACAGCAAAGTTAATACTGTGAGATTTCAAAATGTTTAAAACCATGACTAGAGAGAGACTGTCAATGAATACAGCAAAGAACTGCTGTTTTTATGACTTCATGTTTAAGTTCTTACTCAGCACTGTCAACTTTGTATAGCAGCACACTACTTTTATAAGCAATCAAATGTGCGTTCTTCTTATTTACACTCAGCGCAACAACAAGCAATGCAGCAGTAATGAATGAGCTGGAAAGTGTATGTATAGGCTTGCGTTGTTATTATTAGTTGCTTGGGTCTTTTTTATTTGTATTTAATTGTTAAAAAAACAAACATATATATATATATATATACACACACACAGTTGAAGTCGTTAGTTTACATACACTTAGGTTGGAGTCATTAAAACTCGTTTTTCAACCACTCCACAAATTTCTTGTTAACAAACTATAGTTTTGGCAAGTCGGTTAGGACATCAACTATGTGCATGACACAAGTCATTTTTCCAATAATTGTTTACAGACAGATTATTTCATTTATAATTCACTGTTTCACAATTCCAGTGCGTCAGAAGTTTACATACCTTAAGTTAACTGCGCCTTTAAACAGCTTGGAAAATTCCAGAAAATGTCATGACTTTAGAAGCTTCTGATAGGTTAACAGACATCATTTGAGTCAATTGGAGGTGTACCTGTGGATGTATTTCAAGGCCTACCTCACACTCAGTGCCTCTTTGCTTGACATCTCTTTGCTTGAAAATCAAAAGAAATCAGCCAAGACCTCAGAAACAAATTGTAGACCTCCACAAGTCTGGTTTATCCGTGGGAGCAATTTTGAAACGCCTGAAGGTACCTTGTTCATCTGCACAAACAATAGAATGCAAGTATAAACACCATACCGCTCAGGAATGAAACACGTTCTGTCTCCTAGAGATGAATGTATTTTGGTGCGAAAAGAGCAAATCAATCCCAGAACAACAGCAAAGGACCTTGTGAAGATGCTGGAGGAAACAGGTACAAAAGTATCTATATCCACAGTAAAACAAGTCCTATATCGACATAACCTGAAAGGCCGCTCAGCAAGGAAGATGCCACTGCTCCAAAACCGCCATATAAAAGCCAGACTACGGTTTGCAACTGCACATGGGGACAAAGATCGTACTTTGTGGAGATATGTCCTCTAGTCTGATGAAACAAAAATAGAACTGTTTGGCCATAATGACCATTGTTATGTTTGGAGGAAAAAGGGGGATGCTTGCAAGCCGAAGAACACCATCCCAACCGTGAAGCATGGAGGTGGCAGCATCATGTTGTTGGGGTGCTTTGCTGCAGGAGGGACTGGTGCACTTCACAAAAAATAGGCATCATCAGGAAAGAAAATTATATGGATATATTGAAGCAACATCGCAAGACATCAGTCAGGAAGTTAAAGCTTGGTTGCAAGTGGGTCTTCCAAATGGACAATGACCCCAAGCATTCATCCAAAGTTGTGGTAAAATGGCTTAAGGACAACAAAGTCAAGGTATTGGAGTGGCCATCACAAAGCCCTGACCTCAATTCCATAGAAAATTTGTGGGCAGAACTGAAAAAGCGTGTGCGAGCCAGGAGGCCTACAAACCTGACTCAGTTACAGCAGCTCTGTCAGGAGGAATGGGCCAAAATTCACCCAACTTATTGTGGGAAGCTTGGGGAAGGCCACCTGAAACGTTTGACCCAGGTTAAACAATTGAAAGGCAATGCTACCAAATACTAATTGAGTGCATGTAAACTTCTGACCCACTGGGAATGTGACGAAATAAATAAAAGCTGAAATAAATCATTCTCTCTACTATTATTCTGACATTTCACATTCTTAAAATAAAGTGGTGATCCTAACTGACCTAAGACAGGGAATTGTTACTAGGATTAAATGTCAGGAATTGTAAAAAACGGAGTTTAAATGTATTTGGCTAAGGTGTATGTAAAATTCCGATTTCAACTGTGTGCTGTGCGCATCGTTTAATGGTTATGGTATGAAGGTTTGGCTTGGAGAGTTTTTGTTGTTGTTGCCTGAAGTCCACAAGCGAAGGGAAAATGTGAAAGTAGGAGAGTGAGTAGATGCGAGAAGGAATTATACCACAAGCAACGTGATGATGCTGTTTGTATGTGGCTGCAATGAAAGTGAACTTTGTGTGTGGATGATCAGGGGTGTATTCATGCTGCCGATTCTGTTGAAAAAATATTTAGTAAATGGAAGCAAACTAAACGAAAACTAGACTTACCTGAATTTGTCCAATAGTAACTCTTGTTTTGGCAACAGTTTGGACTAATGACTACACCCCTAGATCAGCTAGATGCAGGCAAGAGTGTGCAAGGCGGTATTGACTGTGTCACTGTCTGTCACCTTGATTACTCCAATTTGTCTCTCATGTGCACCTACATTATATGTATATACTTTAATAAGTAGGCTGTTGTAGCATCCTCATAATGGGTATAGGGAAAATTTGACTATCATGTATCATGTATCACTCTCATACCACTCTCGCCTTAACCTATCGATGTTACATTGAGCTGGGTGAATGGAATATGAATGACAGCCATCCAATATGCTTTAATAGAAATAAGGCCATGCTCATTAAAAAAAAGTTTCCTCCCTAATCTTAAATGGCACCAACCGCCACTGGTTTAAAAACATATTTTATGATTTATTGGCTGTGCCAGCTAGTGACCGCTCTGCAGAGCTGCCTCCAGAAGAAGATTAATGACATAAAATGTTAACCTACTGATGACACACCATATGTGTTTGATGGATTATTTTTGTCTTCTAATGCCTTTTAAGGGAGATATAATCCAAAAGTAACTGAAAGTAATTAGACTATGGTACTGAGCTTGGGTAATCCAAAAGTTTCATTACTGATTACAATTTTGGACAGGTAACCCTAATGGATTACAGTTACAAAGTAACCTACCCAACCTTAATGCTAGATTGAGCTAACAAAATATGTAAACTCCAGTACTTGCACCTCTGCTAATTTCTCTGCTGTTTTTTTACTTTGTTTTTAGATCGTCATCATTGAGCATAAATCCATAATCTGCCCAGGTTACAACGCAGTCCTACACATCCACACCTGTATTGAAGAAGTACAAATCACAGTGAGTTACAAATTAGCTTATTATTATTAGCTTAAATTACATTAGCTTGTTTACATCTCCTAACCTGACCGGGTCTCTATCTAATTATAGTTTGCCAACCACAGGTATCTTCTCTGTCAGTGAATAATGCTCATTAGTAAATAAACCAGTTTTTAATTCAATTCTCTCATCAGGCCTTAATTTGTCTAGTGGACAAGAAGACAGGTGAGAAGAGCAAGACACGACCTCGCTTTGTCAAACAGGACCAGGTGTGCATCGCCCGGCTTCGGTGTGCCGGAACCATCTGCCTGGAGACCTTCAAAGACTTCCCACAGATGGGGAGGTTCACCCTTCGAGATGAAGGTAGTGTGTGTGTGTGTCTGTGTCTGTGTGTCTGTTCCTGTGATATTGTTTTTCCCCATTTATTGTTTCTATTGATGAATATGAAGAAGCTTCTACTTGATATATTAGTATTCCATTTGGCAATAGTTTTCTAACTCATTTTTATAACTATGTAATTGCCTCCCTTTTCAGGCAAAACCATTGCTATTGGCAAAGTGCTGAAGCTGGTACCAGAGAAGGACTAATGTGAACCAGCATGGAATCCTGGGACAGTTGTCATGACAGAGGAAGCTGCTGACGCCGACTTAGCCAGCCACCCCCTCTTACATACCACTCTCTCCTGAAGAGGAAGAGAAGGAGGAGAACAAATCAAGTTTGAAAATAAAGAAGAAACTGTAAAAAGTGACTGAATCAGTTTTTATGATGAACAATATTAAAGAAAGACAAGTCCAGTGTGTCAGCTTTCTCATATTGAGAGCTCAGCTATGCCACTAATGTAGCCGCTACCCTTTCCTAAGCCAACCTCACTCTGCGCTGGTCCACCTTTTGTTTTGGAAATGGGAATGTATGCAGTGTTACTTTGTTTGGAAAGGAAGGGACTGGCGTTGCATCCGGTTGCATCACTTTGGACCAGAGTTAGCTAGTTATACCCACTCAAATCCAAAATATTATACCAAAATGTTAATATTTTGGTTGTAGACATCCCCATACCAAATCCTATCTGGTATGTTCACACACACAATCAAACAAACATGGTTCCTGTTGTGATCATGTGCTGTCACGTTACCAACAACAATGAAAATAAAGTATCAAACTGAGGAATAAAAGTAAAAACTCTGTTTATTCTCAATTTCTTACAATGTTCATTTAGAATTTTTGAATCGTGTATGTAGAAAGAAGTGTGCAAAAATTGTCCACAAACTTCTTGCAAATAAAGTTGGGATGTTTCAATTTCAAGAGTGACGTAAACGAATCGATTTGCGCATGCGCAACCTGGAAAAACGTGAAGAAATAAGTATGGCAGACAAACCGGAGGATTTGCCTCTGGACCGGGTGTAGGTAATGTATTAACGCAACTTTCAAAGGGGCTTCTTCGACAATAGTATAGTTGTTATTTGCGTGCTAGTAAAAGTGGGGGTGATATCAGTTGGTTATATTGTGTAAACCACCTTTCTTTGGAGTTAGCAACTCGCTGGCTAGCAAGCTAGGTTGCTTGTGCATTAGGATAGTACGACACGAGGCAAGTCACTCAGTTATTTTATGTATCTCAACGAGGAACGCTGTGAATACATTATCAAGGATAAAAGTTGTACACCCCCCTCAATTAGTTATCTTGGTGAAAGTGCCTTTGTAGCGACCCTTCTCAACTCTGACTTGTAACGTCGTTAGTCGCAAAGTGAAAAAGTTGTAACTAGTTAAAGTTAGCTAGCGTATCCGCGTTAGCTTTCTCAGCAGAGCTAATGAGGCTGGTTATTTGCATTTGATAGATCTATTTGCACAAAATAACCGAAATATGAATTTGTCATGTTGGAGATATTCTAAACACGTTCTCATTGTATTGCTATGTAAAGAAGGCTGTTAAGAGCACTGCATGCTTTCCTGAAGACCAAATCCACCCCAGACGAGAGTCAACACCTCTCCCTCTTCACACTATGGCAGATCCTCAAGCAGACCCAGACCATCCCCGCGTGAGTCCCTTTGCCCACACAGTACAGAGCAACATCGCTACATAATACAAGAATATCTATGGAAACAGTGTCTATGGAAAAAGTGTGTTTCTCCAGCAACACACTGTTCTGGAGTATAGGTGATGAAGCTGTTGTACTAATCACAAGTCACTCAGCCCCTTGCCTCATGGCATCTACACCAGAGATGACCCCTGACCAGATCCAGCAGTTCTGCAAGAAGGTCCTGACAGAGAGGAGGAGGGGGGGGGGGTCAAGAGGTATTTCTAAATACTATAATTGTATTTATACAAGGCTTTTCTAGAGACTAAAAGTGCTTACCTTATCCTCCAATCGGGGATGCATGCTAGTCACCTTCTGGCGAAATTCGCTGTTTTTAATCCAAAATAGGATACCTATGTGATTTGTGTAGATCCAATGAGAAAAGGGGGGGCTTTATTGAGTGATGCGCAATACTGGCTGTATCCAAGGCTCGGCCAATCGTTCACATAACAGAATGCAGCATGTGACAGAAGAAAGAAGAGACAACCAATTTGCTAGTTACAGCATCAGCGTGCACTCTGGAAAGACAGCGGGAGGGTGGAAAGGCAGTTTGCCAGTTACAGCAGTGCATCCCCTGAATGATATCAAACAGGTAGGTGAGAAGTCTGACCACGGCGGCGAGAAGGTGTTGCTGTAACCGAAAAACAACTGGCATTTGGAAAGTTTGAGGTTGGGGAGAAAGTGTGGTGGAACAAGTGTTATTAGTATTGTTAAGCATCTTGCTAGCTGGATCGATTTCTCCGTTAGCTAGCTATAGTATTAACTGGTATATGACTGCTTGCTGTTCCTCAAGTTATAAGACGTTAGTTGCTTACTGGATCCTGGCAATATGTGTGAAATGTTCCCTCAAAAGTATGTGGTTTGTTTTCAGGGTGAGGGAATTAAGCGAAAATGAGGCATTGCTTGTTAAACAAGTGTATTAGTAGCCGGTAGCTTTAATACAGGGAAACTTAAATCAGTTCTACCAAATCGCTATCAATGTGTTAAATGTGCAACCAGAGGGAAAAAAATTCTAGATCACCTGTACTCCACACACAGAGACGCGTACAAAGCTCGCCCTCCATTTGGTAAATCCGACTCTATCCTCCTGATTCCTGCTTACAAGCAAAAATTAAAGCAGGAAGCACCATTGTTTTCATTTAAAAAATGGTCAGATGAAGCAGATGCTAAACTACAGGACTGTTTTGCTATCACAGACTGGAACATGTTCCGGGATTCTTCCAATGACATTGAGGAATACACCACATCAGTCACTGGCTTTATCAATAATTGCATTGAGGACGTCGTCCCCACAGTGACTGTAAGTACATAGCCCAACCAGAAGCCATGGATTACAGGCAACATTCACACTGAGCTAAAGGGTAAAGTTGCCGCTTTCAAGGTACGGGACTCTAACCCGGAAGCTTACAAGAAATGCTGCTATGCCCTCCGACGAACCATCAAACAGGCAAAGCGTCAATACAGGGCTAAGAATGGTCCACACACACCTTCTCACTATTGGTTAGTCTGTAAGTAAGCATTTCACTGTAAGGTCTACCTACACCTGTTGTATTCGGCGCACGTGACAAACTTGAATTTGATTTATTCAGGGATGAAGTGGAGATGGAGCTGGGCCTGGCTTAAGCTGGATGCCACTATAGAAATGAATGGAACACCACACTTTCAATAAAATGTGGTATGCCAGGTGTACTCTGCCTGAAAGAGATCAATTATGCCAACAAAGGGTATCTTGCTCTGCTGGCACATTGTAGAACAGATGTCCACAGGCAGAAAGTATTCAATGCAATGTGTAGCCCAAAGATATTGATTTTTGTGTTGAATTTGACAGTAACGTGTGTAAGGGGGGGGATTATTTTTTACTCAGTGAACTGTCTAATGCATCTCTTCAACTGATTTTACTCTCGTCTGTAGCTAGCATTTGGTCATGCAATGTGAATAAGTGTACTCCTGTCTCTGTGTTGGACATGGGCCACGATGGTGCCACTGTGACTCTAAATATATCCAGGCGGACTTTCCTCCCTATTGGAGTCTGTCGCTACAACTTTGAGACAGTTACTTACTGTCATACTTAAAATGTATGTAATAATGATGATTACTTATGATATGGTCCTCGTTTACTTCTTGGTGCACGAGACAACTCATCCAGGCATATCCCTTTGTCTTTCTTTAGGTGATCCCTTACAAGACACTGAGGACTGAGTACAAGCCCTTTGAAGCCAAACGACGGCTGCTGGGGAACTTTGACATGTTTCTTTCAGACGACCGCATTCGCCGCCTGCTGTCCTCGCACATCGGCAAGCACTTCTACGAGAGAAAGAAGTAAGCTTGTAAATATTGTTGGTTGATCACCTTGCCTATTTTAGTCAAATGAAATCTATTTAAAGACTCGTTTTTGCACTGGTTCGGAACCTGGTTCACTCTCAGTATGAATTTTGGTGTAACTCCATTGCTATATGAAACTCATTCCAGTGAGGCAGGGGAGTGGTATCCTTTTTGTGCTGTCTCCCTGTTCACTCTCTGGGAACATCAACGTAGCCCCTAGTGCTGTTCCCTGGTTTTGAAATACATGTCCTCTTATACAGTTGAAGTCGGACGTTTACATACACCTTAGCCAAATACATTTAAACTCACGTTTTCACAATTCCTAACATTTAATCCTAGTAAAAATTCCCTGTCTTAGGTCACCACTTTATTTGAAGAATGTGAAATGTCAGAATGATAGTGGTTTATTTGTTTCATCACAGTCCCAGTGGTTCAGAAGTTTACATACACTCAATTAGTATTTGGTAGCATTGCTTTTCAATTGTTTAACTCGGGTCAAATGTTTCGGGTAGCCTTCCACAAGCTTCCCACAATAAGTTGGGTGAATTTTGGCCCATTCCTCCTGACAGAGCTGCTGTAACTGAGTCAGGTTTGTAGGCCTCCTTGCTCACACATACTTTTTCTATAGGATTGAGGTCAGGGCTTTCTGATGGCCACTCCAATACCTTGACTTTGAGTCCTTAAGCCATTTTGCCACAACTTTGGAAGTATGCTTGTGGTCATTGTCCATTTGGAAGACTCATTTGCGACCAAGCTTTAACTTCCTGACTGATGTCTTGAGACGTTGCTTCAATATATCCACATAATTTTCCTCCCTCACGTGCCATATATTTTGTGAACAGTTCTATTTTTGTTTGATCAGACCAGAGGACATCACTCCAAAAAGTGTGATCTTTGCCCCCATGTGCAGTTGCAAACCGTAGTCTGGCTTTTTTATGGCGGTTTTGGAGCAGTGGCTTCTTCCTTGCTGAGCGGCCTTTCCTGTTGTCGATATAGAATTCGTTTTACTGTGGATATAGATACTTTTGTACCTGTTTCCTCCAGCATCTTCAAAAGATCCTTTGCTGCTGTTCTGGGATTGATTTGCACCAACGTACGTTCATCTCTTGGAGACAGAACGGGTCTCCTTCCTGAGCGGTCTGACTGCTGCGTGGTCCCATGGTGTTTATGCTTGCTTACTATTGTTTGTACAGATGAACGTGGTACCTTCAGGTGTTTGGAAATTGCTCCCAAGGATGAACCAGATTTGTGGAGGTCTATAATTGTTTTACTGAGGTCTTGGCCGATTTCTTTTGATTTTCCCATGATGTCAAGCAAAGAGGCACTGATTTTGATGGTAGGCCTTGAAATACATCCACAGGTACACCTCCAATTGACTCAAATGATGTCACTTAGCCTATCAGAAGCTTCTAAAGCCATGACATCATTTTCTGGAATTTTCCAAGCTGCTGAAAGGCACAGTCAACTTAGTGTATGTGAACTTCTGACCCACTGGAATTGTGATACAATGAATTATAAGTGAAATAATCTGTCTGGAAACAATTGTTGGAAAAATTACTTGTCATGCTAGATGTCCTAACCGACTTGCCAAAACTATAGTTTGTTCACAAGACATTTGTGGAGTGGTTGAAAAATGAGTTTTAATGACTCCAACCTAAGTGAATGTAAACTTCCACCTTCACCTGTAAGTTTAAATGTACCTTTAAGCTAGCCCTTACAGAGTTCTAATCTAATGGAGTTTTTATTTATTTTTAATCTCCCCTGCTTAGGGAGCCTTTGTCATTGAACCTGCAGAGCAAGAAGCTGGCCTTGGACATCCAGAGAACCATCCAGGGGACAACAACCTCCATTTCTAAGAAAGGCTGCTACTGGTGAGGCCTGCTCTCTGACTTAGTCAGTAAGTGCGCCTCAGCAAACCCTGTCCGTGTTGGACATGGGCAATGATGGTGCCATAGTGACTCAAAATATATCCTGACAGATCTCTCTCTCTATTGGGGCCTGTCTCTGCAACTGACACACAAGGGCAATTAATGTACATTCATTTATATACACATTGCCTCCTGTAAAATGTTATTGTTTGTTTTAGCATGGCTTGTGTGGCCCACTCTGGGATGGCTGCAGATGAAATAGCAGAGAATATTGATTCAGCTGTCAGCACCATCGTGACAAAACTACGGGTTAGGTGAGTTTACTGCCAGGATGTCTTCCTGATCTCCCTAATCAATTGTACCCCGTCAACACAGATATTTACACTTTTATTATACGTTAAATGGTCAGGTATACTCAATGTTTATTAATGCTAAAGAAATGTGTGGGCCCAGTCTGAAAATCACCTTTGATATCTCTGTTGTCTGAGGTGAGATTACAGGGCCTATAGTACTGTGGTACGTTAAGCTTATTGCCTGCTCTGTATAGCAGTGTGATTAAACCCATGTGCCTACAATCCTGACAAAGAAAGGCCTTTAACAAGTTGCCGCAGTCTGAGTGATACGATACACAGGGTAGAAATGGCCGTAACATTAAATGTTTTCTTCACAGAAATAGTTTTGACCTGAATGTATGAGTGATTGTGTTCTTTGAGTATAAAGTGTTGTCTCTCTTGCAGAAAGGACCGTTGATAAAGGTCATCCACTTGAAAAGCCAATCAGTGGCTCTGCCCATCTACACCTCTAACCTGAGTAACCTGACCCTTATAGATGAAACACAGAAACAGACCCGCGCAGCCATGGATGCCAAGGTAGGACTGCTACACACAAATGCTTGTAAATTGCTTTGGAAGATTATATTATTTGATCAATGATCTATTTTTGTCAAATTAAAGGACTCGTCTTTGCACTGGTTCGGAACCTGTTTACACTCTATTAATTTTGGTTTAAATCCAGTGCTATATGAAACCCATTCCAGTGAGGCAGGGGAGCGGTCTCCATTTAGTGCTGTCTCCCTGTTCACTCTCTGGGAACATCAACATAGCTCTTAGTGCCACATATGGACTATTGAGGTCAATTGCAGAGCTCTCTATTATTTACATGCATATGTACATACATGCAGAACCAGTAAAAGTTTTGACACACCTACTCAAGGTTAAAGAAACCTAAAGGGTTTCTTTATTTTTTACTATTTCCTACTTTGTAGAACAATAGTGAAGACATCAAAACTATGAAATAACACATGGAATCATGTCGTAACCAAGTGTTAAAACTTCTTGACGCTACCCATCCCTGTCGCGGGATCATTTTAGTCAGCAGCCGCTGAATAGCATAGCGCCACAGTCAAATAATATTACTAGAAAATATTCATGAAATCACAAGTGAAATATATTGAAACACAGCTTAGCCTTTTGTTAATCACCCTGTCATCTCAGATTTTGAAATTATGCTTTACAGCCAAAGCAAGACAAGCATTTGTGTAAGTTTATCGATAGCCTAGCATAGCATTATGCCTAGCTAGCAGCAGGCAACCTGATCACGAAAATCAGAAAATCAATCCAATTAAATCGTTTACATTTGATGAGCTTCGGATGTTTTCACTCACGAGACTCCTAGTTAGATAGCAAATGTTCCTTTTTCCAAAAATATTATTTTTGTAGCCGAAATAACTCCGTTAGTTCTTCACGTTTGGCTGAGAATTTGACCGGAAATTGCGGTCACGACAGCTCCAAAAATATTCCAAATTAGCTCCGTAATATCGACAGGAACAAGGCAAACGTTGTTTATAATCAATCCTCAAGGTGTTTTTCAAATATCTATTCGATAATATATCAATCAACGGGGACAGCTGTATTTTCCGTAAGACCGGGAGGAAAAATAGCCACCTCTGTCTATTACGCAAGAATGACTCTGAGAGCCCTCAGCCGGACACTTACGCAATGTAGTCGTTTACGCTCATTCTTCAACATAAAGGCGTGAAACTATGTCAAAATGCTGTAGACACCTTGGGGAATACGTAGAAAAAGGAATCTGGTTGATAGCCCATTCACTGCTCAATAGGGACGCATCAGAACGCAGAGCGTTCAAAACATGAGTCACTTCCTGATTGGATTTTTCTCAGGCTTTCGCCTGCAATATCAGTTCTGTTATACTCACAGACAATATTTTTACAGTTTTGGAAACTTTAGAGTGTTTTCTATCCTAAGCAGTCAATTATATGCATATTCTAGCATCTTGTCCTGACAAAATAGCCCGTTTACTTTGGGAACGTTATTTTTCCAAAAATGAAAATAGTGCCCCCTAGGTTTTAAACAAATCATAATATTTTATATTTGAGATTCTTCCAAGTAGCCACCCTTTTCCTTGACAGCTTTGCACATTCTTGACATTCTCTCAACCAGCTTCATGAGGTAGTCACCTGGAACGCATTTCAATTAACAGCTGTGCCTTCTTAAAGGTTAAGTTGTGGAATTTCTTTCCTTAATGCATTTGAGCCGATCAGTTGTGTTGTGACACGGTAGGGGTGGTATACAGAAGGTAGCCCTATTTGGTAAAAGACCCAAGTCCATATTATGGCAAGACCAGCTCAAATAAGCAAAGAGAAACGACAGTCCATCAATACTTTAAAACATGAAGGTCAGTCAGTATGGAACATTTCATGAACTTTGAAAGTATCTTCAAGTGCAGTCGCTGTGATGAAACTGGCTCTCATGAGGACTGGAACGGAAGACCCATAGTTACCTCTGCTGCATAGGATAAGTTCATGAGAGTTAACTGCACCTCAGATTGCTGCCCAAATAAATACTTCAGAGTTCATGTAACAGATACATCTCAACATCAACTGTTCAAATTGCTGCAAAGAAACCACTACTAAAGGGCACCAATAAGAAGAGACTTTCTTGGGCCAAGAAACACGAGCAATGGAAATCCTTTGGTCAGTCCAAATAGGAGATTTTTAGTTCCAACCACCATGTCTTTGTGATGCAGAGTAGGTGAATGGATCTCCGCATGTCGTTCCCCTCGGGAGGCATGGACGAGGAGGCGTGAGGTGCTTTGCTGTTTTGAATCCAAAATAGGATACATATACATACTTACCTCCAATAAGCCTGACTAACCGGTGTCTGTATATAGCCTTGCTACTCTTATTTTCAAATGTCTTCTTACTGTTTTATTTCTTTACTTACCTACACACACACACCTTCTCACTATTGGTTAGTCTGTAAGTAAGCATTTCACTGTAAGGTCTACCTACACCTGTTGTATTCGGCGCACGTGACAAACTTGAATTTGATTTATTCAGGGATGAAGTGGAGATGGAGCTGGGCCTGGCTTAAGCTGGATGCCACTATAGAAATGAATGGAACACCACACTTTCAATAAAATGTGGTATGCCAGATGTACTCTGCCTGAAAGAGATCAATTATGCCAACAAAGGGTATCTTGCTCTGCTGGCACATTGTAGAACAGATGTCCACAGGCAGAAAGTATTCAATGTAATGTGTAGCCCAAAGATATTGATTTTTGTGTTGAATTTGACAGTAACGTGTGTAAGGGGGGGGATTATTTTTTACTCAGTGAACTGTCTAATGCATCTCTTCAACTGATTTTACTCTCGTCTGTAGCTAGCATTTGGTCATGCAATGTGAATAAGTGTACTCCTGTCTCTGTGTTGGACATGGGCCACGATGGTGCCACTGTGACTCTAAATATATCCAGGCGGACTTTCCTCCCTATTGGAGTCTGTCGCTACAACTTTGAGACAGTTACTTACTGTCATACTTAAAATGTATGTAATAATGATGATTACTTATGATATGGTCCTCGTTTACTTCTTGGTGCACGAGACAACTCATCCAGGCATATCCCTTTGTCTTTCTTTAGGTGATCCCTTACAAGACACTGAGGACTGAGTACAAGCCCTTTGAAGCCAAACGACGGCTGCTGGGGAACTTTGACATGTTTCTTTCAGACGACCGCATTCGCCGCCTGCTGTCCTCGCACATCGGCAAGCACTTCTACGAGAGAAAGAAGTAAGCTTGTAAATATTGTTGGTTGATCACCTTGCCTATTTTAGTCAAATGAAATCTATTTAAAGACTCGTTTTGCACTGGTTCGGAACCTGGTTCACTCTCAGTATGAATTTTGGTGTAACTCCATTGCTATATGAAACTCATTCCAGTGAGGCAGGGAGTGGTATCCTTTTTGTGCTGTCTCCCTGTTCACTCTCTGGGAACATCAACGTAGCCCCTAGTGCTGTTCCCTGGTTTTGAAATACATGTCCTCTTATACAGTTGAAGTCGGACGTTTACATACACCTTAGCCAAATACATTTAAACTCACGTTTTCACAATTCCTAACATTTAATCCTAGTAAAAATTCCCTGTCTTAGGTCACCACTTTATTTGAAGAATGTGAAATGTCAGAATGATAGTGGTTTATTTGTTTCATCACAGTCCCAGTGGTTCAGAAGTTTACATACACTCAATTAGTATTTGGTAGCATTGCTTTTCAATTGTTTAACTCGGGTCAAATGTTTCGGGTAGCCTTCCACAAGCTTCCCACAATAAGTTGGGTGAATTTTGGCCCATTCCTCCTGACAGAGCTGCTGTAACTGAGTCAGGTTTGTAGGCCTCCTTGCTCACACATACTTTTTCTATAGGATTGAGGTCAGGGCTTTCTGATGGCCACTCCAATACCTTGACTTTGAGTCCTTAAGCCATTTTGCCACAACTTTGGAAGTATGCTTGTGGTCATTGTCCATTTGGAAGACTCATTTGCGACCAAGCTTTAACTTCCTGACTGATGTCTTGAGACGTTGCTTCAATATATCCACATAATTTTCCTCCCTCACGTGCCATATATTTTGTGAACAGTTCTATTTTTGTTTGATCAGACCAGAGGACATCACTCCAAAAAGTGTGATCTTTGCCCCCATGTGCAGTTGCAAACCGTAGTCTGGCTTTTTTATGGCGGTTTTGGAGCAGTGGCTTCTTCCTTGCTGAGCGGCCTTTCCTGTTGTCGATATAGAATTCGTTTTACTGTGGATATAGATACTTTTGTACCTGTTTCCTCCAGCATCTTCAAAAGATCCTTTGCTGCTGTTCTGGGATTGATTTGCACCAACGTACGTTCATCTCTTGGAGACAGAACGGGTCTCCTTCCTGAGCGGTCTGACTGCTGCGTGGTCCCATGGTGTTTATGCTTGCTTACTATTGTTTGTACAGATGAACGTGGTACCTTCAGGTGTTTGGAAATTGCTCCCAAGGATGAACCAGATTTGTGGAGGTCTATAATTGTTTTACTGAGGTCTTGGCCGATTTCTTTTGATTTTCCCATGATGTCAAGCAAAGAGGCACTGATTTTGATGGTAGGCCTTGAAATACATCCACAGGTACACCTCCAATTGACTCAAATGATGTCACTTAGCCTATCAGAAGCTTCTAAAGCCATGACATCATTTTCTGGAATTTTCCAAGCTGCTGAAAGGCACAGTCAACTTAGTGTATGTGAACTTCTGACCCACTGGAATTGTGATACAATGAATTATAAGTGAAATAATCTGTCTGGAAACAATTGTTGGAAAAATTACTTGTCATGCTAGATGTCCTAACCGACTTGCCAAAACTATAGTTTGTTCACAAGACATTTGTGGAGTGGTTGAAAAATGAGTTTTAATGACTCCAACCTAAGTGAATGTAAACTTCCACCTTCACCTGTAAGTTTAAATGTACCTTTAAGCTAGCCCTTACAGAGTTCTAATCTAATGGAGTTTTTATTTATTTTTAATCTCCCCTGCTTAGGGAGCCTTTGTCATTGAACCTGCAGAGCAAGAAGCTGGCCTTGGACATCCAGAGAACCATCCAGGGGACAACAACCTCCATTTCTAAGAAAGGCTGCTACTGGTGAGGCCTGCTCTCTGACTTAGTCAGTAAGTGCGCCTCAGCAAACCCTGTCCGTGTTGGACATGGGCAATGATGGTGCCATAGTGACTCAAAATATATCCTGACAGATCTCTCTCTCTATTGGGGCCTGTCTCTGCAACTGACACACAAGGGCAATTAATGTACATTCATTTATATACACATTGCCTCCTGTAAAATGTTATTGTTTGTTTTAGCATGGCTTGTGTGGCCCACTCTGGGATGGCTGCAGATGAAATAGCAGAGAATATTGATTCAGCTGTCAGCACCATCGTGACAAAACTACGGGTTAGGTGAGTTTACTGCCAGGATGTCTTCCTGATCTCCCTAATCAATTGTACCCCGTCAACACAGATATTTACACTTTTATTATACGTTAAATGGTCAGGTATACTCAATGTTTATTAATGCTAAAGAAATGTGTGGGCCCAGTCTGAAAATCACCTTTGATATCTCTGTTGTCTGAGGTGAGATTACAGGGCCTATAGTACTGTGGTACGTTAAGCTTATTGCCTGCTCTGTATAGCAGTGTGATTAAACCCATGTGCCTACAATCCTGACAAAGAAAGGCCTTTAACAAGTTGCCGCAGTCTGAGTGATACGATACACAGGGTAGAAATGGCCGTAACATTAAATGTTTTCTTCACAGAAATAGTTTTGACCTGAATGTATGAGTGATTGTGTTCTTTGAGTATAAAGTGTTGTCTCTCTTGCAGAAAGGACCGTTGATAAAGGTCATCCACTTGAAAAGCCAATCAGTGGCTCTGCCCATCTACACCTCTAACCTGAGTAACCTGACCCTTATAGATGAAACACAGAAACAGACCCGCGCAGCCATGGATGCCAAGGTAGGACTGCTACACACAAATGCTTGTAAATTGCTTTGGAAGATTATATTATTTGATCAATGATCTATTTTTGTCAAATTAAAGGACTCGTCTTTGCACTGGTTCGGAACCTGTTTACACTCTATTAATTTTGGTTTAAATCCAGTGCTATATGAAACCCATTCCAGTGAGGCAGGGGAGCGGTCTCCATTTAGTGCTGTCTCCCTGTTCACTCTCTGGGAACATCAACATAGCTCTTAGTGCCACATATGGACTATTGAGGTCAATTGCAGAGCTCTCTATTATTTACATGCATATGTACATACATGCAGAACCAGTAAAAGTTTTGACACACCTACTCAAGGTTAAAGAAACCTAAAGGGTTTCTTTATTTTTTACTATTTCCTACTTTGTAGAACAATAGTGAAGACATCAAAACTATGAAATAACACATGGAATCATGTCGTAACCAAGTGTTAAAACTTCTTGACGCTACCCATCCCTGTCGCGGGATCATTTTAGTCAGCAGCCGCTGAATAGCATAGCGCCACAGTCAAATAATATTACTAGAAAATATTCATGAAATCACAAGTGAAATATATTGAAACACAGCTTAGCCTTTTGTTAATCACCCTGTCATCTCAGATTTTGAAATTATGCTTTACAGCCAAAGCAAGACAAGCATTTGTGTAAGTTTATCGATAGCCTAGCATAGCATTATGCCTAGCTAGCAGCAGGCAACCTGATCACGAAAATCAGAAAATCAATCGTTTACATTTGATGAGCTTCGGATGTTTTCACTCACGAGACTCCTAGTTAGATAGCAAATGTTCCTTTTTCCAAAAATATTATTTTTGTAGCCGAAATAACTCCGTTAGTTCTTCACGTTTGGCTGAGAATTTGACCGGAAATTGCGGTCACGACAGCTCCAAAAAATATTCCAAATTAGCTCCGTAATATCGACAGGAACAAGGCAAACGTTGTTTATAATCAATCCTCAAGGTGTTTTTCAAATATCTATTCGATAATATATCAACGGGGACAGCTGTATTTTCCGTAAGACCGGGAGGAAAAATAGCTACCTCTGTCTATTACGCAAGAATGACTCTGAGAGCCCTCAGCCGGACACTTACGCAATGTAGTCGTTTACGCTCATTCTTCAACATAAAGGCGTGAAACTATGTCAAAATGCTGTAGACACCTTGGGGAATACGTAGAAAAAGGAATCTGGTTGATAGCCCATTCACTGCTCAATAGGGACGCATCAGAACGCAGAGCGTTCAAAACATGAGTCACTTCCTGATTGGATTTTTCTCAGGCTTTCGCCTGCAATATCAGTTCTGTTATACTCACAGACAATATTTTTACAGTTTTGGAAACTTTAGAGTGTTTTCTATCCTAAGCAGTCAATTATATGCATATTCTAGCATCTTGTCCTGACAAAATAGCCCGTTTACTTTGGGAACGTTATTTTTCCAAAAATGAAAATAGTGCCCCCTAGGTTTTAAACAAATCATAATATTTTATATTTGAGATTCTTCCAAGTAGCCACCCTTTTCCTTGACAGCTTTGCACATTCTTGACATTCTCTCAACCAGCTTCATGAGGTAGTCACCTGGAACGCATTTCAATTAACAGCTGTGCCTTCTTAAAGGTTAAGTTGTGGAATTTCTTTCCTTAATGCATTTGAGCCGATCAGTTGTGTTGTGACACGGTAGGGGTGGTATACAGAAGGTAGCCCTATTTGGTAAAAGACCCAAGTCCATATTATGGCAAGACCAGCTCAAATAAGCAAAGAGAAACGACAGTCCATCAATACTTTAAAACATGAAGGTCAGTCAGTATGGAACATTTCATGAACTTTGAAAGTATCTTCAAGTGCAGTCGCTGTGATGAAACTGGCTCTCATGAGGACTGGAACGGAAGACCCATAGTTACCTCTGCTGCATAGGATAAGTTCATGAGAGTTAACTGCACCTCAGATTGCTGCCCAAATAAATACTTCAGAGTTCATGTAACAGATACATCTCAACATCAACTGTTCAAATTGCTGCAAAGAAACCACTACTAAAGGGCACCAATAAGAAGAGACTTTCTTGGGCCAAGAAACACGAGCAATGGAAATCCTTTGGTCAGTCCAAATAGGAGATTTTTAGTTCCAACCACCATGTCTTTGTGATGCAGAGTAGGTGAATGGATCTCCGCATGTCGTTCCCCTCGGGAGGCATGGACGAGGAGGCGTGAGGTGCTTTGCTGTTTGCTGTTTTGAATCCAAAATAGGATACATATACATACTTACCTCCAATAAGCCTGACTAACCGGTGTCTGTATATAGCCTTGCTACTCTTATTTTCAAATGTCTTCTTACTGTTTTATTTCTTTACTTACCTACACACACACACCTTCTCACTATTGGTTAGTCTGTAAGTAAGCATTTCACTGTAAGGTCTACCTACACCTGTTGTATTCGGCGCACGTGACAAATAAACTTGAATTTGATTTATTCAGGGATGAAGTGGAGATGGAGCTGGGCCTGGCTTAAGCTGGATGCCACTATAGAAATGAATGGAACACCACACTTTCAATAAAATGGTATGCCAGATGTACTCTGCCTGAAAGAGATCAATTATGCCAACAAAGGGTATCTTGCTCTGCTGGCACATTGTAGAACAGATGTCCACAGGCAGAAAGTATTCAATGTAATGTGTAGCCCAAAGATATTGATTTTTGTGTTGAATTTGACAGTAACGTGTGTAAGGGGGGATTATTTTTACTCAGTGAACTGTCTAATGCATCTCTTCAACTGATTTTACTCTCGTCTGTAGCTAGCATTTGGTCATGCAATGTGAATAAGTGTACTCCTGTCTCTGTGTTGGACATGGGCCACGATGGTGCCACTGTGACTCTAAATATATCCAGGCGGACTTTCCTCCCTATTGGAGTCTGTCGCTACAACTTTGAGACAGTTACTTACTGTCATACTTAAAATGTATGTAATAATGATGATTACTTATGATATGGTCCTCGTTTACTTCTTGGTGCACGAGACAACTCATCCAGGCATATCCCTTTGTCTTTCTTTAGGTGATCCCTTACAAGACACTGAGGACTGAGTACAAGCCCTTTGAAGCCAAACGACGGCTGCTGGGGAACTTTGACATGTTTCTTTCAGACGACCGCATTCGCCGCCTGCTGTCCTCGCACATCGGCAAGCACTTCTACGAGAGAAAGAAGTAAGCTTGTAAATATTGTTGGTTGATCACCTTGCCTATTTTAGTCAAATGAAATCTATTTAAAGACTCGTTTTTGCACTGGTTCGGAACCTGGTTCACTCTCAGTATGAATTTTGGTGTAACTCCATTGCTATATGAAACTCATTCCAGTGAGGCAGGGAGTGGTATCCTTTTTGTGCTGTCTCCTGTTCACTCTCTGGGAACATCAACGTAGCCCCTAGTGCTGTTCCCTGGTTTTGAAATACATGTCCTCTTATACAGTTGAAGTCGGACGTTTACATACACCTTAGCCAAATACATTTAAACTCACGTTTTCACAATTCCTAACATTTAATCCTAGTAAAAATTCCCTGTCTTAGGTCACCACTTTATTTGAAGAATGTGAAATGTCAGAATGATAGTGGTTTATTTGTTTCATCACAGTCCCAGTGGTTCAGAAGTTTACATACACTCAATTAGTATTTGGTAGCATTGCTTTTCAATTGTTTAACTCGGGTCAAATGTTTCGGGTAGCCTTCCACAAGCTTCCCACAATAAGTTGGGTGAATTTTGGCCCATTCCTCCTGACAGAGCTGCTGTAACTGAGTCAGGTTTGTAGGCCTCCTTGCTCACACATACTTTTTCTATAGGATTGAGGTCAGGGCTTTCTGATGGCCACTCCAATACCTTGACTTTGAGTCCTTAAGCCATTTTGCCACAACTTTGGAAGTATGCTTGTGGTCATTGTCCATTTGGAAGACTCATTTGCGACCAAGCTTTAACTTCCTGACTGATGTCTTGAGACGTTGCTTCAATATATCCACATAATTTTCCTCCCTCACGTGCCATATATTTTGTGAACAGTTCTATTTTTGTTTGATCAGACCAGAGGACATCACTCCAAAAAGTGTGATCTTTGCCCCCATGTGCAGTTGCAAACCGTAGTCTGGCTTTTTTATGGCGGTTTTGGAGCAGTGGCTTCTTCCTTGCTGAGCGGCCTTTCCTGTTGTCGATATAGAATTCGTTTTACTGTGGATATAGATACTTTTGTACCTGTTTCCTCCAGCATCTTCAAAAGATCCTTTGCTGCTGTTCTGGGATTGATTTGCACCAACGTACGTTCATCTCTTGGAGACAGAACGGGTCTCCTTCCTGAGCGGTCTGACTGCTGCGTGGTCCCATGGTGTTTATGCTTGCTTACTATTGTTTGTACAGATGAACGTGGTACCTTCAGGTGTTTGGAAATTGCTCCCAAGGATGAACCAGATTTGTGGAGGTCTATAATTGTTTTACTGAGGTCTTGGCCGATTTCTTTTTGATTTTCCCATGATGTCAAGCAAAGAGGCACTGATTTTGATGGTAGGCCTTGAAATACATCCACAGGTACACCTCCAATTGACTCAAATGATGTCACTTAGCCTATCAGAAGCTTCTAAAGCCATGACATCATTTTCTGGAATTTTCCAAGCTGCTGAAAGGCACAGTCAACTTAGTGTATGTGAACTTCTGACCCACTGGAATTGTGATACAATGAATTATAAGTGAAATAATCTGTCTGGAAACAATTGTTGGAAAAATTACTTGTCATGCTAGATGTCCTAACCGACTTGCCAAAACTATAGTTTGTTCACAAGACATTTGTGGAGTGGTTGAAAAATGAGTTTTAATGACTCCAACCTAAGTGAATGTAAACTTCCACCTTCACCTGTAAGTTTAAATGTACCTTTAAGCTAGCCCTTACAGAGTTCTAATCTAATGGAGTTTTTTATTTATTTTTAATCTCCCCTGCTTAGGGAGCCTTTGTCATTGAACCTGCAGAGCAAGAAGCTGGCCTTGGACATCCAGAGAACCATCCAGGGGACAACAACCTCCATTTCTAAGAAAGGCTGCTACTGGTGAGGCCTGCTCTCTGACTTAGTCAGTAAGTGCGCCTCAGCAAACCCTGTCCGTGTTGGACATGGGCAATGATGGTGCCATAGTGACTCAAAATATATCCTGACAGATCTCTCTCTCTATTGGGGCCTGTCTCTGCAACTGACACACAAGGGCAATTAATGTACATTCATTTATATACACATTGCCTCCTGTAAAATGTTATTGTTTGTTTTAGCATGGCTTGTGTGGCCCACTCTGGGATGGCTGCAGATGAAATAGCAGAGAATATTGATTCAGCTGTCAGCACCATCGTGACAAAACTACGGGTTAGGTGAGTTTACTGCCAGGATGTCTTCCTGATCTCCCTAATCAATTGTACCCCGTCAACACAGATATTTACACTTTTATTATACGTTAAATGGTCAGGTATACTCAATGTTTATTAATGCTAAAGAAATGTGTGGGCCCAGTCTGAAAATCACCTTTGATATCTCTGTTGTCTGAGGTGAGATTACAGGGCCTATAGTACTGTGGTACGTTAAGCTTATTGCCTGCTCTGTATAGCAGTGTGATTAAACCCATGTGCCTACAATCCTGACAAAGAAAGGCCTTTAACAAGTTGCCGCAGTCTGAGTGATACGATACACAGGGTAGAAATGGCCGTAACATTAAATGTTTTCTTCACAGAAATAGTTTTGACCTGAATGTATGAGTGATTGTGTTCTTTGAGTATAAAGTGTTGTCTCTCTTGCAGAAAGGACCGTTGATAAAGGTCATCCACTTGAAAAGCCAATCAGTGGCTCTGCCCATCTACACCTCTAACCTGAGTAACCTGACCCTTATAGATGAAACACAGAAACAGACCCGCGCAGCCATGGATGCCAAGGTAGGACTGCTACACACAAATGCTTGTAAATTGCTTTGGAAGATTATATTATTTGATCAATGATCTATTTTTGTCAAATTAAAGGACTCGTCTTTGCACTGGTTCGGAACCTGTTTACACTCTATTAATTTTGGTTTAAATCCAGTGCTATATGAAACCCATTCCAGTGAGGCAGGGGAGCGGTCTCCATTTAGTGCTGTCTCCCTGTTCACTCTCTGGGAACATCAACATAGCTCTTAGTGCCACATATGGACTATTGAGGTCAATTGCAGAGCTCTCTATTATTTACATGCATATGTACATACATGCAGAACCAGTAAAAGTTTTGACACACCTACTCAAGGTTAAAGAAACCTAAAGGGTTTCTTTATTTTTTACTATTTCCTACTTTGTAGAACAATAGTGAAGACATCAAAACTATGAAATAACACATGGAATCATGTCGTAACCAAGTGTTAAAACTTCTTGACGCTACCCATCCCTGTCGCGGGATCATTTTAGTCAGCAGCCGCTGAATAGCATAGCGCCACAGTCAAATAATATTACTAGAAAATATTCATGAAATCACAAGTGAAATATATTGAAACACAGCTTAGCCTTTTGTTAATCACCCTGTCATCTCAGATTTTGAAATTATGCTTTACAGCCAAAGCAAGACAAGCATTTGTGTAAGTTTATCGATAGCCTAGCATAGCATTATGCCTAGCTAGCAGCAGGCAACCTGATCACGAAAATCAGAAAATCAATCGTTTACATTTGATGAGCTTCGGATGTTTTCACTCACGAGACTCCTAGTTAGATAGCAAATGTTCCTTTTTTCCAAAAATATTATTTTTGTAGCCGAAATAACTCCGTTAGTTCTTCACGTTTGGCTGAGAATTTGACCGGAAATTGCGGTCACGACAGCTCCAAAAAATATTCCAAATTAGCTCCGTAATATCGACAGGAACAAGGCAAACGTTGTTTATAATCAATCCTCAAGGTGTTTTTCAAATATCTATTCGATAATATATCAACGGGGACAGCTGTATTTTCCGTAAGACCGGGAGGAAAAATAGCCACCTCTGTCTATTACGCAAGAATGACTCTGAGAGCCCTCAGCCGGACACTTACGCAATGTAGTCGTTTACGCTCATTCTTCAACATAAAGGCGTGAAACTATGTCAAAATGCTGTAGACACCTTGGGGAATACGTAGAAAAAGGAATCTGGTTGATAGCCCATTCACTGCTCAATAGGGACGCATCAGAACGCAGAGCGTTCAAAACATGAGTCACTTCCTGATTGGATTTTTCTCAGGCTTTCGCCTGCAATATCAGTTCTGTTATACTCACAGACAATGTTTTTACAGTTTTGGAAACTTTAGAGTGTTTTCTATCCTAAGCAGTCAATTATATGCATATTCTAGCATCTTGTCCTGACAAAATAGCCCGTTTACTTTGGGAACGTTATTTTTCCAAAAATGAAAATAGTGCCCCCTAGGTTTTAAACAAATCATAATATTTTATATTTGAGATTCTTCCAAGTAGCCACCCTTTTCCTTGACAGCTTTGCACATTCTTGACATTCTCTCAACCAGCTTCATGAGGTAGTCACCTGGAACGCATTTCAATTAACAGCTGTGCCTTCTTAAAGGTTAAGTTGTGGAATTTCTTTCCTTAATGCATTTGAGCCGATCAGTTGTGTTGTGACACGGTAGGGGTGGTATACAGAAGGTAGCCCTATTTGGTAAAAGACCCAAGTCCATATTATGGCAAGACCAGCTCAAATAAGCAAAGAGAAACGACAGTCCATCAATACTTTAAAACATGAAGGTCAGTCAGTATGGAACATTTCATGAACTTTGAAAGTATCTTCAAGTGCAGTCGCTGTGATGAAACTGGCTCTCATGAGGACTGGAACGGAAGACCCATAGTTACCTCTGCTGCATAGGATAAGTTCATGAGAGTTAACTGCACCTCAGATTGCTGCCCAAATAAATACTTCAGAGTTCATGTAACAGATACATCTCAACATCAACTGTTCAAATTGCTGCAAAGAAACCACTACTAAAGGGCACCAATAAGAAGAGACTTTCTTGGGCCAAGAAACACGAGCAATGGAAATCCTTTGGTCAGTCCAAATAGGAGATTTTTAGTTCCAACCACCATGTCTTTGTGATGCAGAGTAGGTGAATGGATCTCCGCGTGTCGTTCCCCTTGGGAGGCATGGACAAGGAGGTGTGGGGTGCTTTGCTGGTGATACTGTGTGATTTATTTAGAATTCAAGGCACACTTAACCAGCATGGCTACCACAGCATTCTGCAGCGATACGCCATCCCATCTGGTTTGGGCTTAGCGGGTCATTTGTATTTTCAACAAGACAATGACCCAACACACCTCCAGGCTGTGTAAGGGCAATTTGACGAAGGAGAGTGACGGTGCTACATCAGATGACCTGGCCTCCACAATCACCTGACCTCAACCCAATTGAGATGGTTTGGGATGAGTTGGACTGCAGAGTGAAGGAAAAGCAGCCAACAAGTGCTCAGCAAATATGGGAACTCGAAGACTTTTGGAAAAGCATTCCAGGTGAAGCTGGCTGAGAGAATGCCAAGAGTGTGCAAGGCTGTCAAGGCAAATGGTGGCTACTTAGAATAATCTAAAATGTATTTTGATTTAAGTGTTTGTTACTACATGATCCCATATGTTTTATCGATTTGATGTCTAAAGATAAAGAAAAACCCTCGAATGAGTAGGGGTCCAAACTTTTGACTGGTACTTTGTGTATATAAACATGCGAGAGCTGGATCTCATCAATACCTGTGTCTTGTTTATGAAATTTCTAAAAAAAATGCGCGGAAACAGAAGTCTGCAAAGAAAGAACAGAAGTCTACAGAAAAAAACTCTGGTGCTGACGGGGAGGAAGAGGTTCCCGTAGTAATGCCAAGGAAAAAGGCTAAAGTGGAGGTCTGTACCCCGCTAGTGTCAAACCAAATGTTATTAGTTTATCAATTATCTATTTTTGTCAAATAACATTTTTCAAAGGACTCTGTGCACTGGTTTGGAACTTGTTTCACTCTCCTTATGAATTTTGGTTTAAATCCAATGCTATATTAAACTTATTCCAGTGAGGCAGGGGAGCGGTGTCCCTTTTATGGTGTTTCCCTGTTCACTCTCTGGGAACACTGCCCCCCCCCCCAGTGGAAGTTAATTGACCGACCTCTTTGTCTCCAGAAAGACTCATCTCAGTACTGTGCAAATTGTTTTCTTCTCTCTGATCCCCGTAGAAGCCGACCAAGAAGGGACTTGTGAAGGTACCCAAACCAACAGGAGGAAAGGTATAAAATAAAAAATGACCAAGAAGGCTGCAAAAATACCCTCACAAAATATGAAAAGAGAAGTGCCTAAATCTTAATGTCTGTTTGTTAACTCAGTGGAACACAACTCTTCTTTCTCTCCTCATTGCTACCTGTGTATTACTCTCCCCTTCTCTAAATGGAACTCTGACTTCATTATACTGATATAAAAAGGACTGGTTCTAAATGTATATAAACTGTCAATGTTAATCGATCCAAGGACAAACTCAAATGTGTTGCAAATCTTTGTCTGCCCCATAAAAGGGTCTTGTTCAAAATCATATTTTGTATAAGCCCAACTTGTAAATTAAAATATTACCAGAAAATATATTTCATGTCTTTAATTTGTTATCCACAATGGCATTGTTTTCCATTAGCGCTACTCATTTTCAGCCGGCTACTTTTTCCACTTCATATTAACTAGGCTCCTTTTCATTTAAGCTTCAAATTGCTAGGCCCTTGAGTTCTCTCCCGTTAGAATGAAGGATATTCATCTTCTAGCGATCTATTGCTAGGATAGGCGCCAGTCACAAAGCGAGCGATGACTGGGAAGCTGTCCCACCATCCGGTACAATGTGTGCTGCGCTGTGGTTGGTTGCAGTCAATTTTCTTTACACAGGGAGAGGATGCTTGGGAATTTGCACTTTCCATCTAATGCGAGTGGGAACGATGAGTCAATCCACTCAGCCTGATTTAGAATTTTGGCACATACATTTCTTTAGTGTGTTAACCCAGGGGTGGGCCAGCAAGGCCTTCTCTGCTGGCCTAAACATCATCAGAATATAATATTTTTTAAATATATTTTCCCACAAATATGTATTAAATTATTCCCCTGAGTATTTCATAGCTTTCCTCTTGGTTGCACTGCTTCCAGCCCCAGGTTGAGATTTGGAGGGCTGGTCTTTATGTTAGATCTTTTATCCAATCATATTCAGCCATGTGTTGCCAGGGGTCTAAAATCTGCCCTCAGGCCTTCAGAATCAACAGTGCGGGCGCTTGTAGCTTAAAGTGAATGGAAATGAAAATTTAGTGTCAACCAATCAGCTTTAGAGTTGGCTATTTGTACGCCTGCTGGCTGGCTCCAGTGTTACACAGGAGCCAGCTAGCAGGTGTAGTGCGTACACGTCTTTTGATTGGATTACCAATATTGAGAGGCAGGTCCTATGGGCAGGTCTATGCAGAATTAGGAAACTGAATTTGATAAATGAATTAATTCGCGTACTACTAAGCTGTATTTTCAACCCACAATGGCGGAAGGAGAAGATATCGATTTGGTCGAGGATGTAATTATAACGCCATTCTCAAGACGAACTTTTCAAGAAAAGTTAGACATTGTAAGGAGAGGTCGCCCGACGCTACAAAACCTGTCACAGGCGGGAAAGGGGTTCGTTCGCCACTTTCAAAGTTCCAACTACTAGCGCTATCAATGGCTCACAGGCTCCGAGAAGCACTGCTGGGAATGCTTATTATTACAATTGAGCGAGAGAGGCGCAGGTTCAGTCAAATCTACTCGCATCTCAAGTTCACCCAGCGCACGCAGAGGCCCAGCACAAGGAGACCCTCGCACATACTACCAACAACTCCACAGCAATATTCTGTACAACATTATTTGCCAGATACGAAACAGGTTTCAAGACCACGAAAAATTCATGTTTCTCTCCCTCCTGGACCCCCAGCACTTTCAGACCTACCGGGAAAAAATCCCGCAAACAGCCTTCTCCAGTTTAACAGTGTCACAGAACACTGTTTGACCTATCCAAGCTAAAAACAGAACTGACTGTAATGTATGCTATGACTGATTTTGAAGGGAAAAGTCCCTCTGATCTCCTTGATTTCCTTAAGCAGAAAAATCTGAATGAGGACATGGGGCAACTTTACACATTGGCATGTGTGACAGTGACTATCCCTGTGTCCACGGCTTCTGTCAAGCGGTCATTCTCGGCCTTAAAGCGAATCAAAACATATTCCAGAAATGCTACTGGACAGACTCGGCTTTCAGCATTAGCCTCCATGTCGATAGAAAATGACTTATTGGTGGAACTAAAACGCACAGATAGACTGTACAACAGAGTCATTGAAG
This sequence comes from Oncorhynchus tshawytscha, assembly GCF_018296145.1. NCBI lineage: Eukaryota > Metazoa > Chordata > Actinopteri > Salmoniformes > Salmonidae > Oncorhynchus > Oncorhynchus tshawytscha. The sequence goes on from NC_056453.1 coordinate 21,613,704, forward strand.
TCTTCTTGAGGAAAGAAAGGAGGATGGATTTTGTGTTCAAATAATCAGTCTTTGGTGAGTAGGCATACAATGCATTTTATTTTTTATTAAATGTGTATGTATGTTTCGTATTTTATTTAATATTAAATAGGCTATTTGCCATTTTATTTTGTTAATATATAGGCTATGTTGCAAATTATTTGTTTTCTTTATTTTTTCAGTGAATAGTTGTCTTTATCATCACGGTGAAACTGCTTTGGGTGCGACAATGCGCTGTTTAGTGAACACTGTATTTGTATTTTTTTGGACTTAAAGCTCAAAGTTTGTGGACCAGAAATGGATAGAAGAATATTAATATAACTGTTGCACTCGACTATGTTCTGCCTATTAGTTGAACTGTACTGTATTGTACTCTTCCCCTGCAATTCTCTGAATACAAATTCTTATTTACAATGACGGCCTACCCCGAACGACACTGGGCCAATTGTGCGCCGCCCTATGGGACTCCCAATCACGGCCGGTTGTGCTACAGCCTGGAATTGAACCAGGGTCTAGTGATACCTCTTGCACTGAGATGCAGCGCCTTAGACCGTCTTTCCACAGATTTTCAATGTTAAGCCTGGGCTTTGGCAGGACCACTCAAGGACTTTCACATTCTTGTTCTGAAGTCTGTTTGGGGTCATTGTCCTGTTGGAATGTAATTCTTTGCCCAAGTCCAAGGTCGTTTGCATTGAAGCAGGTTCTCATCAAGGATTTGTCTATATTTGGCTCCATTCATTGTTCCCTCTATCCTTACCAATCTCCTAGTCCCTGGTGCTGAAAAGCATCCCCATAACATGTTGCTACCACCATGCTTCACTGTAGGGTGGTGTTCGAAGGGTGATGAGGTGCGCCTTGTTTTTTCCAGACATGGTGCTTTTCATTCAAGCCAAAGAGTTCAATTTGTCTCATCAGATCACAATCTTTTGCCTTATCAGTCTTTCACGTGCAGTTTTGTGAACTCCAGGTGTGCTGCCGTGCCTTTTTTTCAGGAGTAGTTTCAGTCTGGCCACTTCCATAAAGCCCAGATTTGTGAAATGCTGTAGAGACGGTTGTCATTCTCGTAGGTTTTCTCATCTCAGCCAAGGAACTGTTATTGGTCACCTCCCTGACCAAGGGCCTTGCCAGGTTGGACAGCCAGCTGTAGGCAGTCTGGGTAGTTTGTTTCTCCATCTCCCAATTATTGTTTATGTCTCATCACAATTCTCTCCGGGCTCTACAGACAGTTCCTTAAACTTTATGGTACAGTTTCTGCTCTGACATGCACTGTCAACGGTGGGACCTTTTTATATTGACAGGTGTTTCTTTCTAAATCATGTTCAAACAAAGGTTTCCTAACCTTTGATGTTGGAGTTTGCCAGACAGTGACTGGTTTCGTCAGTCAGTGTAGCCTACCGAATCGCATCAGTGAGAGCCATTCGTTTGGCTCCCTAATTTGCGTAGGCAATTGGTACGCCAAGGCTTTTAGCAATTATCTGCAGATAAATTATGAAAACATTTGATGAAGATGGTAAATCATCACTGCAGGTACAACAGGTAATGGAGAGCTGTGTTCAACTCATGATAATTAGGGCCCTCGCGGAATCCAGTCATTAATAACAGAATTCAACAATATTCATATGTATTGACCTTAGTAGGGAATCAAATAAACGCATTGAAATGTATTTGTTTTATCATAAGACATGAACAGAATGAATCAGTTTGTATTTCCTGCAACTTTCTGAAGCGGCAACGTCCGTGTATGTGGTGCATGCGTCTACCACTTTTTCATTATGCTAATGAAAAAGGTCTTCTAGTAGATGGAAAAGCCTTTTCAATTATATGTTAGGCTAATTTGTAGTTATCTGGCAGAATTATGTTATGACTATTTTCTTCAATCCAGTGGGTATTTGTTTTGCAAACTCTACCATCGCGTGTGCTACAAAAATACTGTTCAACAACAGCCTCTTGCTAGGTGTGCGTTTAAATTAAAAGGTAACTACATCAAATTAATTTATCCGATTTTTTTTCCCAGACCTCAAGTGGTTTAAGCATTGTTGTGGACTTAGAACTTCCACTTTGGTTGTTTTTCTATTAAAATGTGATTCTGCCAGCGAAGACCTGGAAAAACAAAACAGAAAATTGGGAAGACTAAACGGAATCAGGCAAAACGTTTCATCTGATTATACATTTAGGCTATGTAAAATTAGAAATATATATTTAAGACTAATATTCCTAATGGTCACCAATCAGTCCATCGATCTCCGAGTCTTTCCTAGTCGATCACCAAACATGTATACAAAAAAAAACAAAGCCAGGCTTTCCTATTTTAAGTATTTGTTTCCTGCTGTTGGCGATAGTTGAGCTTGATTCAACAGCCCTACTACCGGGAAGGCAAAGTGTTCCATCGAATTAACATGAATTGGTGCGTGAGACAGAAATAATGCAGTGTTACTTGAGTTCCCCATCAGCTGGAAGACAGTGTCCCCTTTTCTCTGTGGTGGGAGGGAGAGCGGAGGGACGGTCAATCGGGTGAGAGGCAGCCTCACTGCTCAATGCAGGCAATCAGTCCAGTAAAATAAAAAAATAAGCTAATTATTATGCTCACTCAGCAGTGCCTCAAAAGTAATATTACAAATTACAATTGCTCTATTACTAGAGTAATATACCTACAATTTTGAAATATAATTTCAAAATGGTCTGAAGAACAATATTGGCAGGGCAATTCAAGCATAGACAATATGCATTGATAATGTATTGGGCATATAGCCTTCTACAAACCTCATTGCTACAGAACAGTTTGTAATAAGTTAATGTTGCATAGGCTTACATTTTATAAAGTAATGTTGAGAAAAAAATCTGAGCAGTAAAGCTCTGGTTGCATTTTGACTCGGTGATCTTTACTCAGAAAAGATTGGTGACCTTTGGCCTAGATGATATCCAAAACAACAATACACTGAATTCATACATTTTCATTAATTTAAATTGTAAAGTCATGTCTTTCTACATAATACCACAACCAATCTGGAAGGTTAACTTTATAAAGGACCCAATCATTTCACTGTGTATTTCTGATGATAGAATATAAGGCATTAGAATGTACCGGAGGCCACCAAAATAGAGCTCCTTTAGCCAAAAATGTCAGACCGGGGAAGACAGGCTTTTTTCTATTTGGCTGGCAACTCCTACTTGTGGAGACCACTGCAATGGGCTCACTGTTAATTTTTATGTAATGAATACATGTAAGGTTTTTATGTAATATAAACCCATTAAATTAGGCAATATCTGTCTGTACAGGTAATGTGTGGTTCTGGTTCACCTCCGATGCGTTAGCCTTGAGTGATGTTTTACCATGGTCAACACTGTCCAAATACAATAGACTGTTGGTATTAGATGACAAGGCTATTGTTGATGAGATCATAACATGGTTGTGCAGCTGCTCCCTGATGTTTGCCTTTCTAATATCACAGACTGGGTTGTTCACTATAGTGCTCTTTTAAGTGCAATGTCTAACATTGATTTCTAAGTATAATTTCTGTAATATCCATTTGAAGCGAAGTAATTTATTTGTTCAGCACTGTTTTCACATGAATGTAAAAGCTGCCGTAGTTAGCTAGCAAGTTTAGACAATACACGCCTACAGGTGGTCCACGTCTGTCTAGTATTGAACTACCCCTCCCTATTTGATGTGGGTGTGGTTAACTGGGTGGAAATAGATGGGATGAGGGGAGTGGGTTTTAGGAAACAACAGAGCAGTCATCAGTAGGGAGGTTGTAGTTGGTAAGCATTAGAAATCTTATATTGCAGTTGAGGCAGAAGAAAAAGTATACATGTTAATGCACTTTAGTTGCCGTTGTCCAAGAGGTCATGAAGTGAAACACAAATTGGGTCTCAAATATAAATCTATTTCACTTTGAGGAACAATTGCAGTTTAGTAAGGGCAGCTTTTCACTCGAGCACCTGATTTTGACAAAAGTCATCACATCATTATGAGGATGGCATCATCAGAAGAGCTCACAGAATCCTCTGTTCTTGGAAGGAGAGTCCCGTGTCCAGAACTTGACCCCAATACTCCAGAACCACCTCGCTGGGCCTACATACACAAACCTATCATCGTCATGGTGATGGGAGCCCTGATGCTGGGCGCTGGTGCGGTGCTGATTCTCCTCCACTCATCTGGTGTGACAGACACCCCCCATGCCACTGCCCCGGTCTGCCTGTCCATTGGAATGATGTTTGTAGTGGTAGGGCTGGTCTGGATACCCATCCTGAAGGACAAGCAGAGACGTATGGGGCTGGGGGCCAGGAGCACAAGCAGGTCCCTCAGCAGTGTGTGATGGAAAGGGTAAGGGGTGATCCATTCTTCAGATGTTCTGTTGGCTCAGTTGGACATTTGGTTTAGTGTGGTTGGAATCCTAATTTTGTTTTTTAAATAATATAGACTTACTTTTTATTTATTAGAGACACTTGGATGTTTTTGGATAACAGGTTATACTGTCATTTACTGACAGATTAATTTATTTTTCACAAGGGAACTTAAGAAAGGACCATTCTTCTGACTTTTTAAGAAGCACCTTAAAATTATTTCTGAATATCTGATAAAGTATCATCAAAGAAGATCATGTCTCGTAAAGCTGTACTACAAACCCAAGGTGAATGTACTTTGAACAATTTTCCTGTGCGCTCTCAGTATGTTGCGTCCCTGTGACTGCGCTGCGTTCTCCAACAGTCCAAAGGCGTGTCATCGCACATCACCTTGTGTCCGCACCGGAGTCGGCACTTTTGGAAATGACATTACTTTCTGGACTTCAAATTACTTTTTGAAAAGGAAATATTGCACTTCCGTTACCATGGCGCAAATACAAGAAAGGCAAGTGGAGGTCGCGGAGAGGAGATATCAGGGAGTCGGTCGCTGTAAATGTGCCTTTTGGTTCGCGGTGAGTCACGACGTAGTTGGAGTGTTTATATTGCTGACCGGGGTGTTTGCAGACATATTCTGCCACGACTTGTTCATCTATGCAGGGGCTGTCATCATCTTCCTCAGTCTCATCTGGTGGGTGTTCTGGTTCTCGGGGAACATCGAGGTGCCACCTGAGGAACTGGAGGATGACGTTGGCTTGGTCAAACTAAAGAACAAAGGGATCAGCGGTGTTGTCAGGAAGGTTTCCAGCCGTCTCACTAACGGAATTAGGAACTCATTCCGAAGGAATGGGAGGGTCAAGGGAGAGGGGCCCCGAACAACGGATGGAAATGTTACCTCTAACCATCAGCAAGCCCCTGTCACTCTTTCCATTATTTATCAGAACACAACAGAAGCTTCATCTACTGAACTAACCAGACAGACACTGACAATATGACTTTACAGGTAATTTCGTTTCAAATGTAACTACTGGCAACATCGTAATAATAATGTTCTGTTATAAGCCTATAATAGACATTTCATTAACTGAATCATAATGTAATGTTTCGGATAAGCAGGCAAAATAAGCCTATATTTGCCTCACTGGTAATGATTAAACAACATCAAGGTCACTGGAAAGAGTCCACATGTCTCCCTATCTGCTATCTTGTAGATAAAATGGCAGACTCTGTACCGTGCATAAGTGGTATATGATCATTTTGCTGATAATGGTGCCAAAAAATTTGCACATGCAAATGTATTTTCATTCTTATGTTTTGATTAGGTATAATTGTTGCATGAATCCTTACAAATGCTCCTCAAAATAATTAATTTGAGACCTTTTTTAGGAAAGAATAGAATCCCTTTTAATTATTTAGTATACTGTTATTTTTTTCCCCAATGCAGGTTCAGAGCATTTTCTCTGGATTCAGGAGCAGTCTGCAGGAACCTGAAGATGTATTGCACACTGTGACTGTACCAAAAAAGTAGCTGATTAGAGTAATGAGATTGATTGCACTCTGATGCTGTATAATTGTTCATAACATGGCATTTGATAGTCATTGAAAATATAACACATTATTTTGTACAATAACATATCTCTGCATTTATTTCTAAAGTCATATTTTGTGAATTGCTTAAAAACTATTTATAGCAAAATAAAATGTACAACAGATCTAAATTTGTCACGTGCACAGGATACAGCAGGTGTAAACGGAACAGTGAAATGCTTACTTGCAAGCTCTCTTCCACAGTGCAGTACAAATATAAATATCAATATATACTGAGTGTTCAAAACGTATACATTAAGAACTCCTGCTCTTTCACCTACTTAGTCTATGATCCCTTATTAATGTTACTTGTTAAATCCACTTCAATCAGTGTAGATGAAGGGGAGGAGACAGGTTAAAGAAGGATTTTAAGCCTTGAGACAATTGAGACATGGATTGTGTGTGTGTGCCATTCAGAGGGTGAATGGGCAAGACAAAAGTGTTAAGTGCCTTTGAACAGGGTAGGAGGTGTCAATCCAGGCACATTGGTCTGTGTCAAGAACTGCAACGCTGCTGGGTTTTTCACACAACAGTTTCTTGTGTGTATCAACACTCACTGATATATCCATCATATTTGTCAACATTTCTCAAGCTTTTGACATTTTGGTTGAAATCATTTGACAGCAATATTTACACTTTGTCTCTGATTTTTTTAAGCAGACTTAAGTCAGGACTGAGACTGGACCATTTTTTATTTGTAGTTATCCACATATTCTAAGTCGGAGCTGTCCAGAGTAGTGACGGGCGGGCAGTGATCGGTTGAAAAGCATGCATTTAGTTTTACTTACATATAAGAGCAGTTGGAGGCCACGGAAGGAGCGTTGTATGGCATTGAAGCTCGTCTGGAGGTTAGTTAACACAGTGTCCAAAGAGGGGCCAGAAGTATACAGAATGGTGTCGTTTGCGTAAGAGGTGGATCAGAGAATCACCAGCAGCAAGAGCGACATCATTGATGATTACAGAAAAGAGAGTTGGCCCGAGAATTGAACCCTGTGGCACCCCCATAGAGACTGCCAGAGGTCCGGACAACAGGCCCTCCGATTTGACACACTAAACTCTGTCTGAGAAGTAGTTACTGGGTTTGCAATCCACTTGAATTAAAATGCAACACTTCAAAATGTCCAAATGTAGCTAGATGTCTTCTACAAATTGTACTCTAACCAGTGATGAACACATTAGTCCCAGATTCAGTGTGTTTGTTTTAGCTGTGTTAGTTCTTATAGTCCGACTAAGAGTATATATCTCTCGCCTGACCCAAATCTTGAAGGGCCCCCAGTGCAGATAAAGATTACCAGTACTTCCTGGAAAAACTTTTTTTATACTTCATATCACTGTAATCTGTTTCCAGGTCATGTGACTGTACTTGCTTCAGTCTTACTGGTGAATCTTGCGGCCTGCTTGATGGCAGACAAACAGATCACCCTACAGGGGAGATACAAACACAAGCATTACAATACATAACACACATTACACATTCACACACAAAACATCAGTAAATCATAACAGTTTTAAAATAATATAATCGCCCTGTGGCACCCCCATAGAGACTGCCAGAGGTCTGGACAGCAGGCCCTCCGATTTGACACACTGAACTCTTTCAGAGAAGTAGTGGGTGAACCAGGCGAGGCAATCATTTGAGAAACCAAGGCTGTTGAGTCTGCCAATAAGAATGTGGTGATTGACAGAGTCGAAATCCTTTGCCAGGTCGATGAATACGGCTGCAGAGTAATGTCTCTTATCGATGGCAGTTATGATATAATTTAGGACCTTGAGCGTGGCTGAGGTGCACCCATGACTAGCTCTGAAACCAGATTGCATAGTGGAGAAGGTACGGTGGGATTCGAAATGGTCGGTGATCTATTTGTTAACTTGTCTTTCGAAGACCTTAGAAATGCAGGGTAGGATAGATATAGGTCTGTAGCAGTTTGGGTCTAGAGTGTCTCCCCCTTTGAAGAGGGGGATGACTGCGGCAGCTTTCCAATCTTTGGGAATCTCAGACAATACGAAAGTGAGGTTGAACAGGCTAGTGATAGGAGTTGCAACAATTTCGGCAGATCATTTTAGATAAAGAGGGTCCAGATTGTCTAGCCTGGCTGATTTGTAGGGGTCCAGATTTTGCAGCCCTTTCAGAACATCAGCTATCTGGATTCGGGTGAAGGAGAAATAGGGGAGACTTGGGCGAGTTGCTGTGGGGGGTGCATGGTTGTTGACCGGGGTAGGGGTAGCCAGGTGGAAAGCAAAAATGCTTATTGAAATTCTCAATTATAGTGGATTTATCGGTGGTGACAGTGTTTCCTAGCCTCAGTGCAGTGGGCAGCTAGGAGGAGGTGCTCTTATTCTCTGAGGACTTTTGTGTCCCAGAACTTTTTTGAGTTTGTGTTACAGGAAGCAAATTTCTGCTTGAAAAAGCTAGCCTTAGCTTTCCTAACTGCCTGTGTATATTGGTTATATTGGTATATTGGTATATTAACTTCCCTGAAAAGTTGCATATCACAGGGGCTATTTGATGCTAATGCAGAACGCCACAGGATGTTTTTGTGTTGGTCAAGGGTAGTCAGGTCTGGAGAAAACCATGGGCTATATCTGTTCCTGATTCTAAATATTTTAAAAGGGGCATGCTTATTCAAGATGGTGAGGAAGGCATTTTTAAAGAATGACCAAGCATCCTCTTCTGACGGGATGAGGTCAATATCCTTCCTGGATACCCGGGCCAGGTTGATTAGAAAGGCCTGCTCGCTGAAGTGTTTTAGGGAGCGTTTGACAGTGATGAGGGGTGGTCGTTTGTCCGCGGACCCATTACGGATGCAAGCAATGAGGCAGTGATCGCTGAGATCTTGGTTGAAAACAGCAGAGGTGTATTTAGAGGGCAATTTGGGTAGGATGATATCAATGAGAGTGCCCGTGTTTACGGATTTGGGGTTGTACCTGTTCATTGATAATTTGTGTGAGATTGAGGGCATCAAGCTTACATTGTATGATGGCTGGGGTGTTAAGCATGTCCCAATTTAGGTCACCTAGCAGCACGTGCTCTGAAGATAGATTGGGGGCAATCAGTTCACATATGGTGTGCAGGGCACAGCTGGGGGCAGAGGGTGGTCTATAGAAAGTGGTAACGGTGAGAGACTTGTTTCTGGAAAGGTTGATTTTTTTAAAGTAGAAGCTCGAATTGTTTGGGTACAGACCTGGATAGTAAGACAGAACTCTGCAGGCTATCTCTGCAGTCGATTGCAACACTGCCCCCTTTGGCAGTTCTATCTTGTCGGTAAATGTTATCGTTTAGGAAATTTCAGGGTTTTTGGTAGTCTTTCTGAGCCAGGATTCAGACACGGCTAGGACATCCGGGTTGGCAGAGTGTGCTCGGACAGTGAATGAAACAAACTTAGGGAGGAGGCTTCTAATGTTAACATGCATGAAACCAATGCTTTTACGGTTACAGAAGTCAACAAATGATAACGCCTGAGGAATGGGAGTGGAGCTAGGCACTGCAGGGCCTGGATTAACCTCCACATCACCAGAGGAGGAGTAGGATATGGGTACGGCTAAAAGAACTGGTCGCCTAGTACGTTCTGAACAGAGAGTAAAAAGAGCAGATTTCTGGGCATGGTAGAGTAGATTCAAGGTATAATGTACAGACAAAGGTATGGTAGGATGTGAATACAGTGGGGATAAGCCTGTGCATAGAGTGATGATGAAAGAGATATTGTCTCTAGAAATATAATTTAAACCAGATGATGTCATCGCATGTGTCGTAGGTGGAACTAAAGTATTAAATAAGGCGTATTGAGTTGCTTAACAAGAAGACTGTGAATGTTCCTGAGTGGCCGAGTTACAGTTTTGACTTAAATTTGCTTGAATTGTCAAGACCTGAAAATGGTTGTCGAGCAATGCTCAACAACCAATTTGACAAAACTTAAAGAAGTTTGAAAAGAATAATGGGAAAATGTTGCACAATCCAGGTGTGGAAAGCTCTTAGAGACTCACAGCTGTAATCGCTGCCAAAGGGGATTGAATACTTACACTAATATATATATTAGTGTTTTATTTTAAATTTTTATTTTTTTACATATGTTAGAATTCAACTTTGTCATAACAGAGTATCTTATGTAGATTGTTGACTAAAAAAATGACAATTAAATCTATTTGAATCCCACTCTAACACCACACACTTTGGAAAAAATCTATGGGTGTGAATACTTTCTGAAGGCACTGTGTGTGTGTGTGTATGTATGTATGTATGTATGTATGTATGTATGTATGTATGTGTGTGTGTATATATATTCTTTTTTGATTTCACGTTTATTTAACCAGGTAGGCCAGTTGAGAACAAGTTTTAATTTACAAATGCGACTTGGCCAAGATAAAGCAGAGCAGTGCGACACAAACAACAATACAGAGTTACATGCGAATAAACAAAAGTACAGTCAATAACACAATAGAAAAATCTATATACAGTGTGTGCAAATGAGGTAGGATAAGGGAGGTAAGGCAATAAATAGGCCATAGTGGTGAAATAAATTACAATATAGCAATAAATTACAATATAGCAATTAAACACTGGAGTGATAAATGTGCAGAAGATTAATGTGCAAGTAGAGATACTGGGTTGCAAAGAAGCATTTATTTATTAATGACAATATGGGGATGAGGTAGTTGGGTGGGCTGTTTACAGATGGGCTATGTACAAGTGCAATGATCTGTAAGCTGCTCTGACAGCAGATGCTTAAAGTTAGAGAGGAAGATATATTTTTATTTTTTATTTCACCTTTATTTAACCAGGTAAGCTAGTTGAGAACAAGTTCTAATTTACAACTGCGACCTGGCCAAGATAAACACATAGCAATTCAACACATACGACAACACAGTTACACATGGAATAAACAAAACAGTCAATAATACAGTAGAACAAAAGAAAACAAAAAGTCTATATACAGTGAGTATAAATGAGGTTAGATGAGAGAGTTAAGGCTATAAATAGGCCATGGTGGCAAAATAATTATAATATAGCAATTTAAACACTGGAATGGTAGATGTGCAGAAGATGAATGTGCAAGTAGAGATACTGGGGGGTGCAAAGGGGCAAGATAAATAAATAAATAAATACTGTATGGGGATGAGGTAGGTAGATAGATGGGCTGTTTACAGATGGGCTATGTACAGGTGCAGTGATCTGTGAGCTGCTCTGACAGCTGGTGCTTAAAGCTAGTGAGGGAGATATGAGTCTCCAGCTTCAGAGATTTTTGCAGTTCGTTCCAGTCATTGGCAGCAGAGAACTGGAAGGAAAGACGACCAAAGGAGGAATTGGCTTTGGGGGTGACCAGTGAGATATACCTGCTGGAGCGCGTGCTACGAGTGGGTGCTATGGTGACCTGACCAGTGAGCTGAGATAAGGAGGGGCTTTACCTAGCAGAGACTTGTAGATACCCTGTAGCCAGTGGGTTTGGCGACGAGTATGAAGCGAGGGCCAACCAACGAGAGCGTACATGTCGCAATGGTGGGTAGTGTATGGGGATTTGGTGACAAAACAGATGGCACTGTGATAGACTGCATCCAGTTTGTTGAGTACAGTGTTGGAGGCTATTTTATAGATGACATCACCGAAGTTGAGGATCGGTAGGATGGTCAGTTTTACGATGGTATGTTTGGCAGCATGATTGAGGGATGCTTTGTTGCGTTATAGGAAGCCAATTCTGGATTTAATATGGGATTGGAGATGCTTAATGTGAGTCTCCAGCTTCAGTGATTTTTGCAGTTCGTTCCAGTCATTGGCAGCAGAGAACTGTAAGGAAAGGCGGCCAAAGGAGGAATTGGCTTTGGGGGTGACCAGTGAAATATACCTGCTGGAGTGTGTGCTACATCCACACTTTGAGGTTGGAATTATAATTCTGTATGAGTATAAGATCTGTTTAAAAGACAGCATGACATTTCAGTCTCTGTCAGTGGGATGGAGTTTTGTCCTGCCTGGTGACATCCCTAGGCATTAAATTAGTTTATAGACTGGGGGGGGAGTACTCAGTGTATTTACCTACTTTCTGTGGTGAATAACACCCTCGTGCTGTGGGTATAGTTCCTCTCTCGTTCTGAAATCTCACCAGTCTCTGTGTAGCAGAGGGATTTCCCCTACATTACACATTATTTACATATTATGTATTCTCTTTTAAAACCTGAACCACATAACTGCCCAGTCAATCTCAGTCACTGAAACTGGAAAGTGCATCTATTTCTGATCTTATTCTTGATTGTCTTATACTTTATTGCTATGTCAGAAGGACAGTGTGGACTGGGATACTACTATGATGGGCTAGTCGAGGAGTGTAAACAATGTTATTTACGATGCAATTCACCACCCAGGGTTTGCACAACATACTGTACTCAATGTAAGTACAATACTGTTTTAACATTTCAAACTTTTGATCATTTGAGTTCTGAAATTATAATGCAGCTGTATATGAATAAACATGATTGTATTTGTTATTGTTATAGAATATCTTTAAGCATTGTTTTAAATATTGGCATCTGAATTGTTATGTGAGACATTGTATTGTTAGTCCTTATACTCAAGCGAAGGAGGCATAGACAAATGAAGCTGGCCCAGTGAATCTGTAGGATAAGTACGAGCATTACGGACATATGATTTTCTGTTAACCTGTTCAGCATCAGAGAGCAAAGCCCCAGAGCCGTTCAACATTCGTCTGACCCTGGTCTGGCTGTTTGTGTTCCTGTGTGCTTTTACTACTCTCCTGCTGCTGCTGCAGGTACTGAGGAAGAAGACATGCAGACGTTTCCCAAGGAACAAATGTAAGATAAAACACAAAGAAGCATAGGGAGGTGATATGTGGTTATATAGTGATGGTCTGTTATCAGCAGACAGGTTACCTGCTTTACCTTTCATATGATGGGAAATTATTATACAGTGATTCGCTGTTAGTAGCAGGCACAGGTTACGTTGATCTGTCACAATATGTGACCATGCTTCCTCATCTGATTGGTGATTGATTCACTCATTTGTGATGAATGGAAATTCCCCTCCATGAATGATAAGTGAAATGTAAAAACTTTGAAGAACTACAATGAATGAATTGAATGCATATCCTTGTGACTATACCCAATACATTGCCTACCCCTATATCTCTATCATACAGTATGTAACTCACGTCAATGTTATCCCCCAGTATCACCACTACAGGAAGCAGAGTGTCCTGGGACTGAGAGGGTCTCTGATTTCCCTGAGCAGACAGTGGTTATCATGGGACAGGACAGCTTGACGAGTGGAGCTGGAGCCATGGTTCTCCAGGAGGGAACAAACTGCCAGACTCCCGACTGCAACTCCAACCTGCCTGTCCCTTCCACTGAGGAGGGCACCACCATACTGGTCACAACCAAGACAGTACAGATCTTTAACCACACAGATGACATTACAGAGGGAAAGACATTGGGGTTGTGGAGGTCTGGCTTTGCAGCTTGATGTCTCTTACCCCCCCCCCCCACACACACACACACACACACACACTGCTTGCCATAGAAAGTGAAAACTATCAATGAATGTGTTTGAAAACAAGTGAATGTTTAACAGAGATTATAGTAATGAACTACAGATCCCACCACCCCCTACCCTACCCTATCATATGACAACAGTGTGTCTGGTCATGTGACCGGCAGTGCCGACGATGTTTCGCTTTGCAGGCAGTGGCACAATAAATGTATTTTATTACAATTGAATGATTATCCAGAGCTACTACAGTCCAGTCACTGAAACTACAACTGCTTCTGGGTTTGTAAATCAAACATTTGATCTACAAATGTGACTCGGTTTAACTCTTATTGCGATAGTGATAAACGGCTACTCGCAGGCCTCTGTAGTTCCAGCCGACATGCGCAACAGTGGGCCAAGCACCCCGGTTGTGTTGATGGGAAGAAGGGAGTGCAAAATCATGGAAGTAGTGCTCTCTGCCTCCCAGGGTTCGGTTCGTACAGAATAGCAATAGAATTCTGGATTTCCACCATGTCGAACCGAAGAGCTATGAACTAGTTTACTTGTGGTGTGTCAACAACAACACTAACGACTCGGACTGACAGCATGAACGGTGAGTTGTAGCTAAAAACAAAATCACTTTTTGTTCTACCATCACCAATTGAAATGGCTTTGGTTTATTACAGGAATTTTGTATGTTTTGTGCACATATAGGCCTATTAAAGCAATGCGGTTTAGAATGAAGGACAACGCATCATTCTCATAATGAGTTCAGGCAGGCGTAAAGGATAGATAATGACACTTCCCGCGGGTATCTTGAATCTCCTCATGCAAATCGAATTATGGCTTGACTGCATGACATAGTAGTCATGAATAAATGTTGATACATCAAAGAGAAACCCCTCTAACCATATTAGACCTTTTTTTGTTATTGCTCCTGACCAACCTCATCTAGCCCATTACTTTCTCCAAGGTCGTGTTTTCTTAGCAAACTGCATGTATTTGTTGGTGAACAACCTTTTCTTGTTATTACAGTATCTCCAAAATGTGTTATGTCACTTTCCTACTGTAGAATAAAGATATATTTGACCAAATCATATTCTTCTTTGTGGAACACATCATTGTATACATTTCTGATAAGCTTGGTGAAATAGTTGTACAGCTCTGTGATTTAGCCAGAGATTACTTGTCCATTATGCAGGTTAGTCACTCTTAGGCCAGAAGTCTGAGATGAGATTACCAAACTGACAGATGGTCTATTTTGTATGATCGCTCTGCTTTCCAGGCCCTCAGCAGAATGACGCAAAGAGACAACACCTGCTAGAGAGGCTGCTGGACGCTGTCAAACAGGTGAATGGTAATCTCGGTTAACCCAGAACAGAAGTCTTGCATAATTGGTCAGCTGCTCGATTAAGTTCTGGGTCCATACATGTTAAGAGAAGAGATTTAATGAGTGGAACCGGAACGAGGAGCTCCACTCTCTCTCTGCAAGTTACCGGCCAAATGTCCCCTTCCGAAATTTGAAAGATGTTAACACCTGCAAAATCGTGATTTGTCCAAATAACCAGTGATGGAAAAACCCAAACATTGGAACTACTACAGATTGTTATCCCACGCATCCCATTCCTTCCCGACAGATTCTATGGTTACGGTACCAGTTATGTTTACGTAGGTCTGTCCACCAGAGATTAGGTGAGGGGTCACAACAATCATAACAATCATCAGCAACATTTATACCTCACTGTATGTGTCATAACAGGTTATGTTAGCTGCACTGTATGTGTCATAACAGGTTATGTTAGCTGCACTGTATGTGTCATGACAGGTTATGTTAGCTGCCCTGTACGTGAAAGGACAGGTTATGTTAGCTGCGCTGTACGTGAAAGGACAGGTTATGTTAGCTGCCCTGTACGTGAAAGGACAGGTTATGTTAGCTGCGCTGTACGTGAAAGGACAGGTTATGTTAGCTGCTCTGTACGTGAAAGGACAGGTTATGTTAGCTGCGCTGTACGTGAAAGGACAGGTTATGTTAGCTGCGCTGTACGTGAAAGGACAGGTTATGTTAGCTGCTCTGTACGTGAAAGGACAGGTTATGTTAGCTGCTCTGTACGTGAAAGGACAGGTTATGTTAGCCATCCTATTGCCCTCCTCTACTATGGATAATCTCCACTGAAGAGGAGTGCATTACAGCTATGTTCAAATTAGTCATGTAATCATAAACTCATAATGATGTGCTTTCAGTGTAATTACAGTGAACTTATCCACTCTCTACAGTTTATAAGGCATAATACTGTGCACATTGTGTTGTTTCTCAACCTGGTTTGATGTTGTGGACTTTAGCTGGCAGGCTACCATTGAGGAAGTAAAAGTGTTGCATAATAGTTATTCTGCTAGCCATGTCATCTTCATTCTTCATGTCTGTTCAGTGCCAAATCCGCTTTGGAGGAAGAAAGGAGATCGCCTCAGATTTAGACAGCAGGTACCAATGTGCTTTATTATTTTAAAACTGATATGATTTACTGTTGTTTTGTGTGTGAATGTGTAATGCGTGTTATGTATAATGTGCGTGTGTGTGATGTATTGTAATGCTTGTGTTTGTATCTCCCCTGTAGGGTGATCTGTTTGTGTGCCCAGTTTGAGGCAGTCCTCCAGCATGGCCTGAGGAAGAGTAAAGGACTGGCTCTCACTGCTGCTGCCATCAAGCAGGCTGCAGGGTTCACCAGCAAGACTGAAGCAGGTACTGTCACATGACCTGGAAACAGATTACAGTGATATGAAGTATAAAAAAAGTTTTTCGATTTTGGTCAGGCGAGAGGTATATATATATATATAGTCAGACTATAAGAACTAACACAGCTAAAACAAACACACTGAATCTGGGAATAATGTGTTCATCACTGGTTAGAGTACAATTTGTAGAAGACATCTAGCTACATTTTGACATTTTGAAGTGTTGCATTTTGATTCAAGTGGATCGCAAACCTGGTAACTACTTCTCTGATAGAGTTCAGTGTGTCAAATCGGAGGGCCTGTTGTATGGACCTCTGGCAGTCAAACAGGGTTCAATTCTCGGGCCGACTTTCTTCTCTGTATACATCAATGATGTTGCTCTTGGTGCTGGTGATTCTCTGATCCACCTCTACACCATTCTGTATACTTCTGGTCCTCTTTGGACACTGTGTTAACTAACCTCCAGACGAGCTTCAATGCCGTGGCCTCCAACTGCTCTTAAATGCAAGTAAAACTAAATGCATGCTATTCAATCGAACACTGCCTGCACCTGCCCGCCCGTCCAGCATCACTACTCTGGACGGCTCTGACTTAGAATACGTGGACAACTACAAATTCCTAGGTGTCTGGTTAGACTGTAAACTCTCCTTCCAGACTCACATTAAGCATCTCCTATCCAATATTAAATCTAGAATCGGCTTCCTATTTCGCAACAAAGCATCCTTCACTCATGCTGCCAAACATACCCTTGTAAAACTGACCATCCTACCGATCCTCAACTTCGGGGATGTCATCTATAAAACAGCCTCCAACACTCTACTCAACAAATTGGATGCAGTCTATCACAGTGCCATCCGTTTTGTCACCAAATTCCCATACACTACCCACCACTGCGACCTGTATGCTCTCGTTGGTTGGCCCTCGCTTCATACTCGTCACCAAACCCACTGGCTATAGGTTATCTACAAGTCTCTGCTAGGTAAAGCCCCGCCTTATCTCAGCTCACTGGTCACCATAGCAGCACCCACTCGTAGCACCCACTCGCTCCAGCAGGTGTATCTCACTGGCCACCCCCAAAGCCAATACCTCATTTGGTCACCTTTCCTTCCAGTTCTCTGCTGCCAATGACTGGAACAAACTGCAAAAATCACTGAAGCTGGAGACTCATACCTCCCTCACTAGCTTTAAGAACCAGCTGTCAGAGTAGCACACAGATCACTGCACCTGTACATAGATGGGCTGTTTACAGATGGGCTATCTACCTACCTCATCCCCATACTGTATTTATTTATTTATCTTGCTCCTTTGCAGCCCAGTATCTCTACTTGCACATCTACCATTCCAGTGTTTAATTGCTATATTGTAATTACTTCACTACCATGGCCTATTTATTGTCTTAACTCCCTCATCTTACCTCATTTGCACTCACTGTATATATACTTTTTGTTTTCTTTTTTTCTACTGTATTATTGACTATGTTTTGTTTATTCCATGTGTAACTCTGTGTTGTTGTATGTGTCGAATTGCTATGCTTTATCTTGGCCAGGTCGCAGTTGTAAATGAGAACTTGTTCTCAACTAGCCTACCTGGTGAAATAAATCAAATAAAGTGTAAAGCAGCACTTTTTATGTTAATCACTTCTTGATATCACGCTGAAATCAATAGAATGGGGGCAAACATTTGCAGTGTAGGGCAGTTTAAATGAACATTATTCAAAGGCCACACGGAATAACCTATACATGTTTGGTCAGATGAACTTGTAGAAGGCTTATATCTATATTTTGGGATGGCGGGAGGCTGCCATCATGGAAAAGGGAACAAACCACTTTTTCTGTTAGGTAACGTCAACAAATCACGACCCGCCATAGGATATAAACAGTGACAACGGTTGGCTGCTATTTAAGTGGTAATTTGACTGTAAAATCAGTGTATTGGTGTGTGGCCAGCAACTTTTATAGCGATACCGCCCCAAACTATCTGTGCCATTTGAGAAATAAATGTATAGCTGCGTTGTAAGTCCTGCGACCCCCAGTGAGTGTGACAAAAATGAACAGTACAAAACCATAGATATTGATCTGTTTTAAGCAATTGATATTGTGTTGACTATACACTTTTTTTGAAGGATGTGTAATTCCCCCTAATTACCATGTGGCAAAATGTCAGCTTGTGTAATGTAGTAATGCATACTGTCCAGATCATGGAAAGTAGCATAATATACATTCATTCGATATGGCAAAAATAATTCAATATCTTCATTTAGGATGATAGCAAATGGAGCAAACGCTCTGATTTTTTTCAATATTCACATATATTTCTCACTAGTTTAACCATTTTAGAGATTTAAAAAATGCTCTTAATTTAACTGGGGGACTCATTCATTCGACTTCCCTAGTAACAGCTTAATATTAGTAGAGTTCAAAAGCTACTTACACTCAAACCGTGAAAAGGAATAACCAAAGGAGGCCAAGATGCTAAAATAATATACTTCATTTAATCGATGCTCAAAAGAATAGAAAAGGTACAAGTGCAAGGTGCTATAAAAACAAGAAAAGGAGCATACCTAATATTAGCCTAGGAAACTGGAGACCTGAGAATACTTTACTCACCTCAGTAGGAGATAACAGCTGTGATGAGTGTCTACTCTCCACACAGGAAACAGATGCTGTAGGACGACTGAGAGAGAAACCAGGTGCAGATACTGGCTGTGAAACCAGAGGGTTATGCAACAGATTTAGTCAAAAACAACAAGAAAGAAAATTCTCTCTCTCTTTCTGAGGGCAGCCCAGCACCTGTTCTGGTTTCTTAAAAGAAGCAGTGTTAAAATTCAAACAGATAATTCTGGCTGAACAAGTTGTAAAAGAGGTGTCAGTGGACCAGATGTTGTTAGGGCTGTCAAACGATTCAAACATTTCATTAAGTTAATCGCAGGGTTTGCTGCGATTAAACACGATTAATCGCAAATTCTGAATTTGCTCAAAGTAAACTGTAATTTAAGATGTTTCATACAAAGATCATCTTTAATTTGTCTAAAGCAACGGTTAGCAATATTTGGTAAATTGAGAAGGCACACTAACCTCAATGTCAACTAGTTTTTACATTGCATTGTTGTTTTTAGACAGATTATGTATTTAGGAAATTCCAAAACTTCAAGTTTCTAGATCATTTTTTACTTAATTGGGCCTCTCCATTAGCCCTTCCTGTCCCAGTTAACAAAGCCTTGGTGATGATGGAGAGAGAACTCTTGGACACAGCTACCATACTGAGTGTTTAATAAGTCCAGTGCTGCGGAGTGAAATAGGCTGTTGTATTACACATTGTTCTAAGGCCATATGGTAATGCTATGCTAAAGAGAGACCTCCATCGCAGTTATTCACACTAATTATCAAGAACGTGAAAACTTACAGCGAACAGACTTTCAAACTGTCTTGCAAGTTGGGTGTTATATAAAGAGTGAAAACTCTGTTGGCCAATAGGTGATGTGTTGGGTGACTCTATCCTCTGGGGAGTTGTTGAGGTCTTGAGGACAAACTGAGCAAAAGGAGGAAGGTGTGAACATGGCTAATTAGTCAGTGGATGAATATGATGGTTTAGAACTGTGATTACTTAGACGATCTTTAAGCTTTTACTGGCTGCTCTCTGACCTTTTGATCTCTGACCTTTGACATGGCCATTCAGAATCTTCAGTTGGTAAGAAATGGCTTTAATTGTGTAGAAATGAGTTCACAGTCTAGCTGTGTTAAAGGATATAGATCTTGGGAGTAGCAAGCAGTGGACATTCACTTTCTTTTTGGTGCATCTCTTTCTCTTTCTCTCTCTTCTCTCTCTCAGAGCTGACGTTCTGGCTCTATGTGAAGGAGCATTTGAACCGCCATGAGCTGCAGCGGTTCTACTCCCTGAGACACATCTCCTCTGAGCTGGGCCGTGGCCGCGCCTGGCTCCGCTGTGCCCTCAACGAACACTCACTAGAACGCTACCTACACATGCTGCTCACAGACGGCATACGCCTCGGGTGAGAGTGTGTGTCTGTTTGTATGTCTGTATTTATCTCAGGTCTGTGTGTGGGTGTGGAGTCTGGACCTTTCTTGCCAATATATCTTATTTCTTTGTGTTTTCTAGTACTTTCTATGAAGACTGGGCGTTTATTCTGGATGAGGAGCGAGCCAGCATGCTGCCCACCATGGCTGCAGGTGAGAGCATGACTCGGATTCCTGTGGTGAAACACATTCATGTCTCTACCATTCAGAGAGCTACTTTGCAGTAAGCCATGAGTCACAGTTGAGTCACTTACTCCCTGTGTGATATGCAGTCAGTGGTGTAGTGGAGGGTGAACGCACTGTTTACTCAGCTTTTTGGTATTTTGCGTAAGCGTTTACCCAGCAATACGGGAAGATGCATTGAAAGTAAAGGGAGTGTTATACTTAGTGTTATACTTATATACTTATGTTATACTTATCACCGCGACCTGCAATCTGAGTTTACCCACCTACTGTGTCTAGTGCAGTGCTGATGGATTTGGATTTATGTAGCACTTTTCCAATTCTCAGGGAGCTATACATTGTTAGTTGGGGAGAACCAACTCACCTTATCCACTACTATTAGTGCTGTGTGAACGACTAGTAGCTAGACCTTCTCCTCTCTCTCCACCCTTCACACAGGACTAAACTCCATCCTGTTTGCCATCAACATCGACAACACAGACCTGAACGGTGTGCCTCGTGCGGGCGGCTCCTCCTCCTCCGTGAGCCACCTCCTGAAGGAGTCCACCCAGGGCATAGGGAGCCTATGGAAGGAGTCCACCCAGGGGGTGAGCACTCTGCTCAGGGAGATCAGCACCGTCACCGCTGTGGTGCCAGGCTTCACCCCTACCCACTGCCCCGACGGATCATCAGACCCACTGCCTGTCCTGCCACGCAGCGCCTCCGCAGGTAGGGAGGAGAAATTACAATCAACTCAGACACTGAGGGGGACAGTGCATATGAACAATTATTTATATTCAGTTCTATTCATATTATTACTCAGGGAAGGAATAATACGCCAACAAACATGGAGAGCAAACTGACAACGTGTTTTCTCTCTCCTCTCCAGACTCTGGCCTGAGGAAGGAGCGACGGAGGAAAAAGAAAATCACCAACATCATCTCCTTCGACGACCTGGATGGGGGAGCGGAGGATGAGGAAGAGGTTTGGGGGGGGACTGTCACCCTCAGGAAGAGCACCACTGCTCCTCAGGTCAGTCTGGAGGAGGGTATTTACCCACTGGAGTCCTCCTTCTCCCTCTCGCCTCTCCAGAACGGGCTGCCCGATCCTGGGATAGTCAGCTGGGCTGGGTCTCCTCCTTTCTCCAGAGCTCTGCCTGACACCAAGATTATTGATAATGATGATGAGGAGGAAGAGGTATACAAGAGTAGGCCACAGCCACAGAGCCCCTTTCATAACACGGCCAACGCTGACCAGTGAGTAACCAAGGAGACTAAGGATTATACATCATCTAGCACTTTCTTAACGATACAATAAGCAGGGAGAGAAACTCCTAATCAAGAATTGATATAAACAGGTGTACTTTATCTGTGTTGTAATGTGTGTGTCTGTTACAGAGTGTCAACGTGGGGCGCCCTGCAGGCCATAACTGATAATGACAGTTCAGACATCCTCATTCCTGTGTCCTCCAGCCACTCCTACGCTCAGCCAGGTGAGGCTCCTCTCCTCTACAGCAACAGTGTTTCTCAACCCAGTCCTCTGAGCCCAACAGTCATTTCTTACATAACCACAGAATTTTGGTTATAATGTGTTGGTTCATATGTGTTCATTTTTGGGGATAGTTTCCATAGCAACAGCAGACTGGTGTTAAAAGAGAATAGTGGGCGAGGTTGCTTAGTGATAAAGCTCATGAGAAAACAGAAGTGTAAATTTACTAAGCTTTTGTAGAATATGGAAAGCATTAAACCACCCAGACAGATACGTCAGCACTGAGGTACTTTCTCTCTCTCTCATTGTTTTTCACTTTCATTTTGTTTCAGTCGGCTCAGTGAAAGATACGGTTGCATTTCCTGTACAGACAGATTCCACAGGTCCAGTCAGCGACTACGAGACGACCAGATCCCAGCTACAGTTCAAGTAAGTTGTCAGTCCATTTTATATAAGCATCATCTTAACAAGGGTGGGAGGAAAACTGCAGATCAATAATTTTGAGTTCAAAGCTCATCACTAAGCTAAGGACCCTGGGACTAAACACCTCCCTCTGCAACTGGATCCTGGACTTCCTGATGGGCCGCCCCCAGGTGGTAAGGGTAGGTAACACCATATCCGCCACGCTGATCCTCAACACGGGGTCCCCTCAGGGGTGCGTGCCCAGTCCCCTCCTGTACTCTCTGTTCACTGACTGCACGGTCAGGCACGACTTCAGCACCATCATTAAGTTTGCAGATGACACAACAGTGATAGGTCTGATCACCGACAACAACGAGACAGCCTATAGAGAGGAGGTCAGAGACCTGGCCGTGTGGTGCGAGGACAAGAACCTCTCCCTCAACATGATCAAGACAAAGGAGATGATTGTGGACTAAAGGAAAAGGAGGACCGAGCACACCCATATTCTCATCGATGGGGCTGTAGTGGAGCAGGTTGAGAGCTTCAAATTCCTTGGCGTCCACATCACCAACAAACTTACATGGTCCAAGAACACCAAGGCAGTCGTGAAGAGAGCATGACAAAACCTATTCCGCCTCAGGAGACATGGGTCCTCAGATCCTCAAAAGGTTTTACAGCTACACAATCGAGGGCATGGTTGCATCACTGCCTGGTATGGCAACTGCTCGGCCTCCGACCGCAAGGCACTACAGAGGGTAGTGCGTACGGCCCAGTACATCACCGGGGCCAAGCTTCCTGCCATTCAGGACCTCTGTACCAGGCGGTGTCAGAAGAAGGCCCTAAAATTGTCTAAGACTCCAGCCACCTAGTCATAGACTGTTCTCTCTACTACAGCATGGCAAGCGGTTCTGGAGCGCCAAGCCTAGGTCCAAGAGGCTTTGAAACAGCTTCTACCCCCAAGCCATAAGACACCTGAACATCTCCAACTGGCTACCAAGACTATTTGCATTGCCCCCATACTCCTCCCCACTCTTCTACACTACTGCTACTCTCTGTTATTATCTGTGCATTGTCACTTTAATAACTCTACCTACATGTACATATTACCTCAACTACCTCGACTAACCGGTGCCTCGCTATTGTTATTTTAAAGCTTCTCTTTAATTATTTGTTACTTTTATTTTTTGGGGGTCTTTTCTTAAAACTGCATTGTTGGTTTAGGGCTTGTAAGTAAGCATTTCATTGTAAGGTCTACACCTGTTGTATTTGGCGCATGTGACAAATAACATTTGATTTGAGTTGTTGGATGGAGATGTATACGTAACCTCTCTCTGTCTGTGGTGTTACAGCTTGGAGCCCAGCCTGCCGGTCCAGAATGCACCTCTCTCCAGTGTACTCTCCAGTGCCACCCCTGGTCTACCAGAGTCAATGACAGTGGGTGTGTGTGGTATACTGTACATGTGTTTGGTAATAAGAAGGGAATCCTGTATGGTGATCATTTGGGCTGCAGGTAGCCTAGTGGTTACAGCGTTGGACTAGTAAAATCGAAAGGTAAAAATCTGTTGTTCTGCCCCTGAACAAGGCAGTTAACCCGCTGTTCCTAGGCTGTCATTGAAAATAAGAATTTGTCCTTAACTGACTTGTCTAGTTAAATAAAGGTACAAAAAAATAAGAATAATCCCTTATTCAACCAGGTGATGGCACTGCTGAGTCAGTGTGCCTCTGTGTACTCTAACGGCAGCCTACAGTTTACTGTAACAAAGGATGATATGAGTGAAACAGAACGGTACACTCAGAAAAGCATGTCTTACTTGAAAGATTTCATTTCTGTAAACAACACACACCATTAATTGACATTTTGTCCGCTCTACTGTCTTTCAAAACTTCCTGGAATGTAAAATGCCCTGATCCAGTCAACAGTTTACACACTGTCTCTGTTTTCCACTCCAGAACGTGATTTGCGTAATTTCCTAAAGCTTAGCAGAGGGTAGCTCGGCTGATGCTCATATTGATGCTGTTTCCTGTGTGTGGAACACACTAAGTCTGTAATGTGAGTTAGGGCAGGGGATTCGAGTGGGGCGGCACATCTAGACCCACAGGCACATCTATGGTCATGACTCACGTCTATAGTCGAACACTCACAGATTAGGGGCTCTCAAAAGAAGAGAGCTGTGTGTGTGTATTTGTGTTTGTGTGCTTTTGTGTTTGTGTGTACAGATAGAGAACATTGTGTGCAGTAAAAAAACTAAAAACATAATGGAGTCTGCCGTTTAACTGGATCTGTAATGGGAACCATTGTCCAAATCCATACACTGCCTGCATCACACACAAACCCACATACGCACAAGCACACACACACAGTTGTAGTGCAACAGAGGGGCGCCTCTCTATAAAGCTCCTTAATGGATTGCCGGTGCTAGCTTCCTGTGGTGAACGCATGGTTGTTGTAAATGTCACACCTATTTCTGGAGCACTGATGTGGAATTGGGAGCTCCAGATATAATGGGGCTCTCCTCTACCTTCTTCTTCATCATCCTCCTCTTCACCTCCTCAACCAGGCACTTTGGGTTGTAAACCTACTTTTTGAAATGCGTCTGGGGCCAAAACGAGCTCCACTTCTTTGCGCTTCCCTGCTGTTAATGTAGCCAAGAGCTGATCTGCATTATTCATTTGCTTTTAATTGAGTAAATACTTTGGTATTCATAAGGCTGCCGTATCTTGGCCCTTTTTCCATAGACCTACTTCTCTCAGTGCAGTGCTATATATTAGCCTATATCCATCATGTGAATAGAGAGCTGTGCTGTGACTGTATGGTGCTAAAGTGTGTTTGTATCTGGGCAAAGGTAGTATATTAGTAGCCTGGCTGGTCCCATGCTCTATGTTCTGGAGCTAACTCGTGTGTAGTCATGACAACGACAGAAGAGTTGGCTACAGGCAGCACAGTACAGTATGGAACCAGGTTAGTATTTAGGTATCGATCAGCTACGCTAATGATGAGACTTAAATATGAGCCGAGCAAAAGAAATGTGAACAGTTAACACTTGTACAGAGATGTATATCAATTTGTTTGGTTCTGTGTTTTGTATGTCTCAGTGTTGTTAACGGTCTCTGTCCTCTGTTCACAGTGGAGCTCCGCCAGGCCATAGTGGCCATGATGAACAGGAAGGATGAGCTAGATGAACTGAACATGTGAGATCCTCTCTGCTAATGTTGGTGGGATGAGTTGATCTTTGATGTGAAAAATCAAGGGGAATTAAGAGCTATGTATGTATGTGAGTTTTCTGAGAGTTGTGAGCAGACTGTGTATGCCAGTGTTCTGTGTGTGTGACTGTATGCTAACAGTATTGTGCTGTTGTGTCCTCCGGGGCTCCAGGTCCCTGCGCAGCCTGCTGGATGGGGAGATGGAGCACTCTGCTGGGCTGAGACAGGAGACAGACGCCTTGAGGAGACGCCTGGATGAGCTGGAGGAGAGACACACAGCCAAGGTCCAGGCTCTGGGCAGGTGGGTACCAGATCATTGGTGGTTGTTGTTCCCAGTGGCAGCTTCCCATGGCTACAGTAGGAATATTGGTGGTTAGAGACAGACAAACCCACACTCACTGGAAACAGTCTTTAGAAGTTCAATATGTGTATTTTTAAGTGTTGAGTATGCTGCAATGTGCACTTTTTACATTTGAGTGGTTTAGTCTTTCCACTCCTCTACGCCTTCAAGACAAACTGGAAACTCCAGCCACTCAAACTCAAGTGCTATCCTTCACCCAAATCTGGCCTGATCTGATCAATAGTAGCTAAAAATACTGGCGCTGGTAAGTAAGCCCTCCCTGTGTTTGTGTCTAACAAAGCCCAGTGGACATGAGCTGGGCTGAGCTGCTCTCATAGAGGTACCCATATTGATTCAGCACAGTGAGAGGAGTGGGTACTGGACTGGTTAAGACGTGGGCCACACACTGACTGAGGCAGTGCTTCTGACGTGCATTCTGAAAGTATTCAGACCCCTTGACCTTTTCCACATTTTGTTACATTACAGCCTCATTCTAAAATGCAACAAAAAAAATCCTCATCTATCTACCCACAATACCCCATAATGAGAAAATACAAAACATAAAAAAATATTTACATAAGTATTCGGACCCTTTGCTATGAGACTCGCAATTGAGCTCAGGTGCTTCCTGTTTCCATTGATCATCCTTGAGATGTTTCTACAACTTGATTAGAGTCAACCTGTGGTAAATTCAATTGATTGGACATGAAAGCCATACACCTGTCTATATAAGGTCCCACAGTTGACAGTACATGTCAGAGCAAAAACCAAGCCAAGAGGTCGAAGGAATTGTCCGTAGAGCTCCGAGACAGGACTGTCGAGGCACAGATCTGGGGATGGGTACCAAAACATTTCTGCAGCATTGAAGGTCCTCAAGAACACAGTGACCTGAGCAATCGGGGGAGAAGGGCCTTGGTCAAGTAGGTAACCAAGAACCCGATAGTCACTCTGACAGAGCTCTAGAGTTCCTCTGTGGAGATGGGAGAACCTTCCAGAAGGACAACCATCTCTGCAGCACTCCACCAATCAGGCCTTTATGGTAGAGTGGCCAGACAGAAGCCATCAGTAAAAGGCACATGACAGCCCACTTGGAGTTTGACAAAAGGCACCTAAAGACTCAGACCATGAGAAACAAGATTCTCTGGTCTGATGAAACCAAGATGGAACTCTTTGGCCTGAATGCTAAGCATCACATCTGGAGGAAACCTGGCACCATCCCTATGGTGAAGCATGGTGGTGGTGGCAGCATCATGCTGTGGGGATGTTTTTCAGCGGCAGGGACTGGGAGACTAGTCAGGATCGAGGGAAAGATGAACGGAGCAAAGTACAGAGAAACCCTTGATGAAAACCTGCTCCAGAGCGCTCAGGACCTCAGACTGGACACCTTCCAACAGGACAACCACCCTAAGCGCGCAGCCAAGACAACGCAGGAGTGGCTTCGGGACAAGTCTCTGAATGTCCTTCAGTGGCCCAGTCGGAGCCCAGACTTGAACCTGATCTAACATCTCTGGAGGGACGCTCCCTATCCAACCTAACAGAGCTTGAGAGGATCTGCAGAGAAGAGTGGGAGAAACTCCCCAAATACAGGTGTGCCAAGCTTGTAGCGTCATACCCAAGACGACATAAGGCTGTAATTGCTGTGAAAGGTGCTTCAACAAAGTACTGAGTAAAAGGTCTGAATGCTTATGTAAATGTAATACTTCAGTTTAGTATTTTTTATAAATGTGCAAAAATGTCTAAAAACCTCATTTTTGATTTGTCATTATGGGCTATTGTGTGTAGATTGATGAGGGGGAAAAACGATTTAATACATGTTAGAATAAGGCTGTATCGTAACAAAATGTGGAAAAAGTCAAGGTGTCTGCATACTTTCCGAATGTACGGTATGTAACACTGACTGACTGAGGCACATGTTTGCATGCACGGACACATACACACATGCAGGAAATCCTATTCCCTACCAGCATGGAGCTCCGGCCAGTCTCCCAGTGACGTTAGCAGAGCAGAAACTAGAACTCACACAGGCTGGCGGGTAGGCAGGCAGCCAGGAGAGAGGGGGCCTGGCCAAGGAGAAAGTGGTCCTCCTCTCTGTTTGGTGGGTGGTTAGAAGAAACCCACTGAGAGAAAACTAAAGAGATTGTGAGTTTTTCTTATTGTCATTCAGCGTTTCCTGAAGGTTGTTGGGAATGGGGTATTTTGATGTACTGTAAAGACAACACCTAAGGTTTGGGCGGTTTTACTGTAGTTGTTGAGAGGATTTTAGTTGTTTTGCTGCTTTGTGAAGTCAATTATCCAGCTGTCTCAAGGGGCTACTGTACAGTTGAAGTTCTCCCACTTTGAACAATCTTCTACTGTACACTGTCTGCCTAACTTTACTGTGCTGTGGGCATTGAGGAAGAATGTTTATGAAAGGAAAACCAAAGTACATGTTTGAAGCATTGTTTGCAGAGCATATAAATAAGTGGTTCTCAAACATCTCAGTGAATCCCCTGAACTAAGTCACCTGATTCATCTAGTCAAGTGCTTGATGATTAGTTGACCATTTGTATCAGGTGTGCTATCTGTGGAATCGTTAAAATACATTGAACGAGAGGTTTGAGAACCCCTGCTCTAAATTGCTCTTAGTCTTAAACATCCTTTATTTTGGCTTTGTTTTGTTTTATCCTTTGAGTGTATTACTGTAATGTTTTCTCTAACTGGAGCAGCTTTATAGCATATGTTTTTTTTTAAATTTTAAACTGTCCAATCCAAATAAAACCTCTGTGACCTCTATCCCAGAAGCCCTCAGTAGAGGTCACAGGAAGTTGTGTTGAATCTCTTCCTGCCTCTCACTCTCTCTGATATCTGGGCTTTTCCTCACCCCGTCTGAGACTCACTCCACTGATCCAATTTGACTAATGGGTTTAGAGAGCGTCCATTTAGACAGAGAGCTTTTTGGGGCGGAATACCCTCCATGTTAAACGCCCTCAACGACACGTGCCAGTTGTATAATACACAGGAAGGTGAGTGCTGTAGGATGCCTTTGAAACTTTCAGGGACACTTGCACCGTAATGTACAATGATGAACCCATATAAAAATGACTGTCTGCGACATATTCTACAGTTCCAGGGAATTGAATTTGGTCAGATACTGTGGATTTGGGTGGGGTTTGTGTAATAACACAGCCTCTACATTATCCTCATAGGATGTTCTCTACGTTGTCTTTCCTTTTATATTACTTTACAGTACAACAGACAGTGATAAACTACATAGACCCATACGGCCTGTAAGTTGCTCTTATTATATAGATATATCTGTCTGTCAATATGGAATTTCTCTCTGTTTCTACCTCTGGTTCTGTGTCTTTAGTTGCATCATTGTATCTCTACCTCTAGATGTAGAGGAGATGTGTGTTTCAGTCCAGTTCCTCAGGCGTCGGGTTCCTGAGCGAGCCATTTATAGTTTATATATCCTGCAGTACACATCCTGCAGTCAGCCTCTATCTCTCCAATGTAACATTAGACATGTACAGGAGGCGTGTGTGTGAGGGCTTACCCACACAAAGTGGACCTGTGTGTATGTGAGACGGGCTTACATGAGTTAAAGCCAACCTGTGTGTTTGTGTGTGACTGTTAACCTGCCTATGACTCAGCAGCAGGGCACATTCTGAGAGATCGATGAGACGCACCTGAGCCGTGGAATCCCCTCCCTCGCCTCCGGAATGCCAGACCATTTATTACCTTTAATTAAATGGCAGCGGAATTGTGTCTCGGCTCGCCGACTCTGATAACAACGGCCCAATCGTCCCTCCGAGAGCTCGTCAGCCGGCTTTCAGAGATCTCCCATCCCGAGTGTCCTTTGTAGGGGTAAAATGGGATGCGATAAGCAGGGTACAAAGAGCAGGGGAGGAAGGCAGGTAGTTATTATTTACAGCACTGTAATTCTCTTAGATTCTGATTGATTTCCCCTCAAACCAACAGTAATCATCCACACAGGCCCTGTAAGAACATATACCACTACACACCTTTTCTGAACATATACACACACACACACACTTGCACCACCCTTGTGCACAGTCTCCAGTGACAGTAAGCAATCACAGAAAACCTGTAGGGCTGCATGTATAATCCAGCTCCAGAGATGGGCTGGGATTTACAAGGCTGTAAACCCGCCACAGACACAGAAACCAACACAGTTACTGTTCCTGTCTGCTGCTCTCTCTGTATGGGCCTAGGCCTTGATTCTCTGTTTGTGTGTGTGTGTCTGCAGGGAGAATGAGGTCCTCAAGGTCCAGCTGAAGAAATACGTGGGAGCTGTCCAGATGCTGAAGAGAGAGGGGAGCCAAGGAAACGACACTGGTAAGACCACACACACACGCTATCTCAACACTATCCAGGCGGTATCATAACCGGCCGTGATTGGGAGTCCCATCGTCATCCGGGTTAGGGTTTGGCCGGGGTAGGCCGTCATTGTAAATAATAATTTTTTCTTAACTGACTTGCCTAGTTAAATAAAGTTGAAATAAAATAAATAAATGTATCTAAACAGGGCAGGAGAAATATCTTCTCTTTTGCCTGACAAGGTCAGTGTTGCGTCACCACTCAAGGACATCAGTGGATAATAAGCCTGGTTTGAGATATGCCTCTGTGATACGTAATTCGTTTCCCTCCTTTTGTTACTTAGTCATTTTTGGGAATTTGGATAAAAGTGACTTTCTCTCATGTTGCCTGGGGATAAATCCACGCTGTGCAAAGGGTACAGAGATAAGACTGTTATATCAAAGGGAAACAAAATCAACATGGCAGATTATGTAGGGAGACAGAATGCCTAATGACATTTTGGGAGGAGAGACGGTGGTTATCAGTACTTTTCTCGGGTCCTGTCGACACTGGTATCTCTGGTATCTCCCTTCTACAGAGACAGGGATTCTCCTCAGGCACTGTGTGGGACACCCGTAAGGCACAAGGATGCCTAGGATATCGGCCAATTTAAAACGTGACTTGTGTTTTGAGAATTGTGATGTAATGTGCTTGTGGATGTTCAGCATTGTTGGGTTGTTTTTTAAGTGTTTCATATCAGGATCATTGCTTTTGTGTAAGTATCAAATATATAAATAATTTTTATATTTGTTCAAATAAATCATGTTTTTAGTTGAAAAAGGTGACTTGGCTTCTGCCACTAGTTAAGGGGAAACATGCACACAATGGTTAGAAAAATATCCCAGACACACAGCATCTCATCTCTCAGCAATTATGTAGTAGTCAGACTCGTCAAATCTCCAACATGGATGTTTGTCTAAAGTGACACGTGGAGCAATGCTCTGGGACACTGACAATGTGTAATAATGAATTGGCTTCCGGAAGGCTGTAGAATCCTGACTGAGGTTCCTTTTCAACACTAATCAAGGGCCTCCGCACAGCCGCCGCCTGATGAATTACCCACAATCCTCCTCAGTCTTTCATGGCCCCCAGTGGAGTCTGGTCCAACAGTGTACATAGTGACGCTCTTGATATAAATATCCCAATTTGGCTTTTCCCTTGTTCGCTTTCCTCTCTCTCTCTCGCTCTCTCTCTCTCTCTCTCTCTCTCTCTCGCTCTCGCTCTCGCTCTCGCTCGCTCTCTCCTAGAGAGGAACCAGGTTCTGAGGGGTGGCCAGTCCTCTGCTGGTTGGAGATTATAAGAGTACATGGCCATTAAGGCCAGATTGTTCTTTAAGATGTTCAAACGTTCATAGATAACCAGCAGGGTCAAATAGTAATCACAGTGATTGTAGAGGGTGCAACAGGTCAGTACCTCGGTAGTAAATGTCTGTTGGCTTTTCATAGCCGAGCTTTCAGAGATCGAGACAGCAGGTGCGGTAGAGAGAGAGAGAGTCGAAAACAGCAGGTCCGGGACAAGTTAGCACGTCCGGTGAACAGGTCAGGGTTCCATAGCCACAGGCAGAACAGCTAAAACTGGAGCAGTAGCACGACCAGACTGGGGACAGCCAGGAGTCATCAGGCCAGGTAGTCCTGAAGCATGGTCCTAGGGCTCATGTCCTCTGAGAGGGGAGGACCTCGCTCTCGTTCTCCATCTCTTTAGAAGTGTAGAACACAGGCATACTGAATCCCCTTTTGCGTATAAGTCAAAATAATTTCTCCCCTGCATCCCTTCTGTCTCTATTGCTTATGATGTGCCATACTCCATCAGGCTTTGGTGTTGAGTTACAGTTGAAAGAGATGAGAGGGGGAAACAATGAAATTGATGCACAAGCGCTACAATACAGGCTTTGTTTCATGTCCTGTCAACACTGTTCACCTGATCATCGCGCAGCCTTTTGAAACTCCTCTAATGATGCAGCTCAATCCAGATGTCATCTTCTGAATGTAGCTCAGGTAGAGACAGGCTACTGACAACCCATCTGAAACAGCTTTCCTCTCGTTAAACTCGACGCTGTTTTCTCTTCCCTCCTCCTGACGTCTCGTCTATCCACGTTTGTTTGGATTCTCCCCAGCTGTCGCCGTAGATTGTGTGTGTCACGGTGTCTGTATGTTATTGCTGTGTGACTGACTGACAGCGGCGTGAAGGGAAGACATGCCACATTGTTCCCATGTGGCGTGTATCATTATTTGTGGTTATGGGATGAGACAGATTGTATGGGATGATTAGTACGGTGTATATAGTCAACTAATATGTCTTTCAGTCTTTAGGAAGCTCTTAGAAAATACCCTAGAGCCACTGGCATAGTCGTGCTGTACAGTAATTCACAGTAAGCTATGAATTCTCTTGGGAGCCTTCACAAAGTATTCACACCCTTTACTTTTTTATTTTGTTGTTTTACAGCCTGAATATTAAATTTAGTTGTTTTTGTCCCTGGCCTTACACACAATACGCCATAATGTCAAAGTGGAATAGTGTTTTGAGAATTGCTTTGGTACAAATAAATTAAAAATGAAAAGCTGAAGTGTCTTGGGTCAATAAGTATTCAACCCCTTTGTTATGGCAAACCTAAATAAGTACAGGAGTAAAAATGTGCTTAACAAGTCACGTAATAAGTTGCATTGGCTCACTCTGTGCATTAATAGTGTTTAACATAATTTTTTAATGACTGCCTCATGTCTGTGCCCCACACATACAATTATCGGTAAGGTCTCTGTCGAGCAGTGAATTTCAAACACAAATTCAACCACAAAGACCAGGGAGTGTTTTCCAGTGACTTGCAAAGAAGGACACCTATTAGTAGAAAAAAAGCAGGCATTGAATATCCCTTTAAGCATGGTAAAGCTCTTAATTAACACTTTGGATTGTGTATCAATACACCCAGTACCTACAAGGATACAGGTGTCCTTTCTAACTCAGTTGCCGGAGAGGAAGGAAAATGCTCAGGGATTTCACCATGAGGCCAATGGTGACTTTAAAACAGTTACACAGTTTAATGGCTGTGGTAGGAGAAAACTGAGGATGGATCCACAACATTGTAGTTACTCCACAATACTAACCTAATTGACAGAGTGAAAAGACAGAAGCCTGTACAGAATACAAATATTCCAAAACATGCATCCTGTTTTCAACAAGGCACTTAAGTAATATTGCAAAAAAATACAACGTGTATTGTTTGGGGCAAATCCGATACAACACATTACTGACTACCACTCTCAATATTTTCAATTATAGTGGTGGCTGCATCATGTTATGGGTATGCTTGTGATCTGTGGAGTTTTTCAGGATAACAAATACATGTAATGGAGCTAAGCACAGGCAAAATCCTGAAGGAAAACCTGCTTCAGTCTGCTTTCCACCAGACACTGGAAGATGAATTTACCTTTCAGCAGGACAATAACATAAAACACATTGTCAAATCTACACTGGAGTTGCTTACCAAGAAGACAGTGAGTAGCTTGAAAATCTACTTGAAAATCTATGGCAAGACCTGATTTTGTTTAGCAATGATCAACAACCAATTTGACAGAGCTAGAAGAGTTTTGAAAAGAATAATGGGCAAATGTTGCACAATCCAGGTGTGGAAAGCTCTTAGAGACTAACCCAGAAAGTCTCAAATCTGTAATTGCTGCCAAATGAGGTTCTAACATATATTGACTTAGGGGGTTGCATAGTTATCTAATCAAGATATGAGTATTTTATTATTCCAGATGTTTTACTTTCTGAGGACACTGTACTTCCATTTCCGAGCATGCAATACATATGAACATTTTCTATACAGAATGTTTAGCTAAACTCGCTGTAGGCTTGAGATATGCATCAATTTAGCAGTGGTTCCCCATATTTCAAGTATCAAATCCAATGAAGTAAGCGAATAAACCAATGAAACACTGGCCACAGAGGCATGATATGAGGGTCAACTTTCTCTGTCCCAAGGTCAGGATTCAACCTTCTTCATTTCATCTTTGTGATTCTCTCCTTCCAGTATCTGTTTACATTTAAGGTATTAATCTCAAACGCATATTATTTCTTCTTCTCCTAAATTAGATTTAGGCGCTCTCTGACCCCTGCTAGATTCATCTGTGCTGGAGCGTCTCACTTCATACGCTTTAATACCTCCATTTATAAGAAGCCCTCGACAGGCGGGATTAATCTCAGTTCAGAAAACAGATTACGACGGCAGTTAAAAACGAATCAACACACAAAGTGACGTTGCTTCTCATGCTCCTTTGACAGACAGACAAGCTACTTAATGAAGGAAGCAACCAGTAGCATTTTTCACCTACGTGACTCAGGCCGCCAGAGATATGTTACTAATTCATTACACACACACACACACACACTGCCATATCTATCAGACCTTCCACGCCGTAGGGTCATTGGTGTGTGTGTGTGTGTGTGTGTGCGCCCGCATGTGTGTAATGGTGTTTATTGTGTTTGTGTTGACTAATGTCAGTTCCTGGGGGGTGACATGGGATGAGTGTTTATTAAACAGATGGTGTGTGTAAGGGAGATTGGGGTTTGTGCCACCACCATGGAGCCTCTTAATGAAACAGAACTGTGTGTGTGTGTGTGTGTGTGTGCGTGCGTATTAATTTATTTTGCTTGAATAGAGAGGCTCGTTTATTAAACCAGAAAGTGTGTGTTGGTGTGTGAGAGGCTCTTTATTAACCAGCCGGTGTGTGTTTACCTGGGTGGAGGGGTGTTACAGAGACAGGTTGGCCAAGGTGGTCAGCTGAAGGGGACCGAGTGGGGCAGCAGGTCTCATCACCTGAGCTGTACAGTGTTAATGAACATTTTAATCAACGACCGCATGCCAGAGATGGTTCAGTGTCATTATGTACTGTAGCCTCCCACCTGGCCAATCTTCATGAGGGGGAGATGATAGGGCAAGAAAAGGGAGAGTAGACAGGGTGAAGTGGGAGATGAGGGGGTGGTTGATGGTGGCGGGGAGAGTAAGAGGGGACAGGGCCTCAGGCTGCTACAGGGCATCAGGTGAAATACCTGGAGGAGACCTCCAAGATACACCTCTCTTCTATGTCTCCCGTGGTGTTTATCAGCTAGGCCTATCCTTCCAACACCTGGTCCCCTATGCACGCATGAACACACACTTGCATGAAGAAACTAAATCAAGTCCTTCAATAAAATGAGTCAAAAACGAATACCTTCAATTTTCCTTCAAAAGTTCATGTGGTTCGGTGTTGTGTATTAGTGAGATACACTGAGGATGGTTACTTTACACACACACACACACAGTCAGTAAGGGATTACATCTGGCTCCAGTCTGGGGAACCTGTGTTGTATTAACAGGGTAGCCAGTCATTTACTGCATGACTGCCCAGCCTGATAACCATTTGATATTCATCATGCAGAGGAGAGGAGTGACAAACACTGTTCAGATGAAAGGATGGGGAAAATGTGGTGTGGGCACGTAGGCTGTTCTTTACTAAACTTGTTTTGTCATTGTCACAAAGTCACTGGGTGGAGTAGCTGAGTGTGTGTGTGTGTGTGACTGTGGGAGGGAACTAATTCTAACTGTGTGTGTGTGTGTGACCTGGAGCTGGGTTATATTGACAGAAATAACAACAAATTTACTGAATTATCACAATAACAATAAATGGAACGATATGTTTATAACATTTAATGTGCACCACAGTCATTTTTTAAATATTACCCTTTAAACTACTACTACTATTTTGAATGTTGTAGCTATCAATTGTTAACAATCACAAATATTAGCAAACGTTTCATTTCAAACTTCATATTTTTCTATTAGGGCCTTATAGGTTATTTATCATAATGAACTAAATCAGCAAAATGTCCACAATAAGTTGTCGGTGTTGATAGTTTTAGGTTTATCGTCCCAGCTCTAGTGTGCACTCTGAGTGTGTGTTTTATAATCACACCAACAGCTGTATGTGTCAGCCACCTGCCGTTACTCAGATAAACTCAACTGCAGAGGGCCTGCACCGCTGCAAAACACTGTGGCAGCTCGCAAGGTGGGCGGGGCTTAGGGATGTCACAGAGACTGCCCAGAGGCGCTGGGCAGTGACCATAATCAAAGTTAATCGGTGATCTCCCAGGGATACAGAGATAGGTGATAATGAAATCAAGGAGACACCCTGCTGCCAGCAACGGTTTGGGGCTCACTGTGCGTCCCTTTCAGATGCACCTGTACTACCATTACTGTACCTCAGTTCCACCTCGCAAAGTTTGCATTTCCTTCTCATTTAACTACTCAAAGTATTGCCGTACAGGACTTTCCAACTGTTGGCGATGACGTAGTGGTGGAGAGTCGACTCCAAAATAATTGATTCCTCGACGCCTTAAACATCGACTCCCGGTGTCGACTCCCATTTCTGAATATCAAGATTCGATTTCGCAAGGAATCGACTCCTAAGATTCATCATTTTTGAATGGAGGAGACTGATTTGTTGCCGTACTAATGAGAACACAAACAGTTACATCTTTCATGGTGAGCTAGCGAGGGATGCAGAGAGATGGGAGAGGCACAGGATCGGACACCAGGCAGTCAGTCAGAACCATGCACTAGCCCGTCAATCAAAAGCTGCATCTCGCAATGGAGTTCCTTATCTCGCAATTTCTTGGCTTACAATGTCTCGCAACTTCAGTAAACCAGGGCCTATCATCAATGAGTAGTCTATGATATTCTACACGCAACAGACCTAAGAATGAACACACACTCACATTATTAGTGAAGAGAACGAGCATGAAGAGCAAGCTCGAGTCTGTATCACATTAGTGGAAACCAAATTTGTTCTCAGGGCAGGCCTGCTGGTTTTGACTAGCAGAAGTAACTTTTTGTAGCCGGTTAAGAGAAATTACACAGTAGGTTAGGATAATTATCGTGGCAGGTTGGGAGTATTAGGTTAAGGTTAGGAAAGGGTTAGATCAAATTATCCCCGAGCAACACGACAACCAGCTCTGCACTGAGAATTGTCTTGATTTCCACTAATGCGATGCTGCCAGGGCGAGGGAGAGAGAGAAGGGGACAGGCAAACTGTGGTGCGCATACACTACTGGTCAAAAGTTTTAGAACACCTACTCATTCAAGGGATTTTCTTTATTTTTACTGTTTTCTAGATTGTAGAATAATAGTGAAGACATCAAAACTATGAAATAACACATATGGAATCATGTAGTTATTTTATATTTGAGATTCTTCAAATAGCCACCCTTTGCCTTGATTACAGCTTTGCCCACTCTTGCCCCCCGTGCAAGTGTAATTAAATGAGCAGTTAGCATTTGATTAAAGCTGTGATTAAATGTGATTCATCATAATCTGATGATATGGAACATGCGGTACATGTTACGCTACACACCAAATATAGGCTACATCTGCTGGTTCTTGCGCTTGATGTTCCATATTTCTATGTATTACTATTCCATTGTATCAATCAGATTAGTGTTTTGTTGTTCAAAGAGCTCTTTGAACTTGTTCATGAATTTTTTTAAACCTGACGTTTTGTTATGGTGATATCAGCTGAATCAGTTTTAATTGAGTGTGTTGTTTGATAGCCTGGCGTCGAGCCACGCTCTTTGGTTTAGAAGTCGTGAAGGGTTGGATTTAGAGCAGATTTCTCATCAGAACGGGGAGAATTCTGTTTCTCCGTTTAACTTGATTCTATTTTGCACAATGTTCAGGGCCTTACAGAATATCTGGAAACCTTTGTGTCATAACGGGGATTAGGTGTGAACTACTAAAGACTGTGAACCCAAATAAGGAAGGTATTTGTAAAGCGTTATACTTCTATCAAATTAGTTGTCAAATGAAAGCTAAGAGTATATTTTGGAAGAATTGAAGGCATAGATATATTTTTCAACTATTTTCCATCTTAAAAATGAGGCATAAGTAAAGGCTTTGATTTCTGGAAAAGCAGATGGAGAAGGGATTTTAGAAAAAACATATACTAGAAAAAGTCTTAGGGCATCAGAAATACAGTCGTGGCCAAAAGTTTTGAGAATGACACAAATATACATTTTCACAAAGTCTGATGCCTCAGTTTGTATGATGGCAATTTGCATATACTCCAGAATGAAGAGTGATCAGATGAACTATCCAGGAACAGTTTGGTACTGAACAATATCTTTTCCAGCATGATGGAGCACCTTGCCCTAAGGCAAAAGTGATAACTAAGTGGCTCGGGGAACAAAACATCGATATTTTGGGCCCATGGCCAGGAAACTCCCCAGATCTTAATCCCATTGAGAATTTATGGTCAATCCTCAAGAGGTGGGTGGACAAACAAAACCCACAAATTCTGACAAACTCCAAGCATTGATTATGCAAGAATGGGCTGCCATCAGTCTGGATGTGGCCCAGAAGTTTATTGACGGCATACCAGGGCAGATTGCAGAGGCCTTGAAAAAGAAGGGTCAACACAGCATCAACTTCATGTAATTGTCAATAAACGCCTTTGACACGTATGAAATGCTTGTAATTATACTTCAGTATTGCATACTAACATCTGACAAAAATATCTAAAGACACTGAGGCAGCAGACTTTGAAAATGTGTATTTGTGTCATTCTGAAAACTTTTGGCCACGACTGTACATCAAAAGACAACAATGTTGATGTAAAGACCCCTGCCAACTAATATCAATAATATCAAAATCAGTATATTTTGTTTTGGAGAAATTTCTTACCTCCTGTAAAATTAAGAAATATTGCCTTGTGCCTTTTAATACCGTTACTGTCTTTAAGATATTTTCTCATTTCTCTCCCTCATAAATGGAGCATAATGAAAGTTCACAGAACTAAAGGTAGACCTACCAATTGGTTTTAGTAATTTTGTTTATGAATTATTAAGTGATTAAAACTTGTAATTCTGCTACCAAATTGGTAACCGAATAACCCAAAAATCTGTAACGGATTATCTGCAACTGAATTGGCTACAGTGGGAAATCATAACAGTCACAAACCACAGTTGGGTCACCTGCTCCCTTCTACTGGCATACTGTTATGTTCAACTCATAACTGTTTTCATTGTCTTTCTGGTGGTCAAACCAAGAGTGTTAAAGATTTTTTTTTTTAACAATTCAACTTCATATTCATCAGCACCACCCCAACATCAACATATGGGAAGAATGTGTAAAATAAATAAATAAATAAATTCTCCCCAATTTCATGGCATCCAATTGGTAGTTACAGTTTTGTCCCATCGCTGCAACTCCCGTACAGACTCAGAACAGGCGAAGGTCGAGAGCTTTGCGTCCCCCGAAACACAACCCAGCCGAGCCGCACTGCTTCTTGACACTATGCCGCTTAACCCGGAAGCCAGCCACAAGAATGTGTCGGAGGAAACACCGTACACCTGGCAACCGTGTCAGAGTGCATTGTGCCCGGCCCGCCACAGGAGTTGCTAGAGAGCGATGGGACAAGAACATCCCTGCCGGCCAAACCCTCCTCTAACCCGGGCGATGCTGGGCCAATTGTGCGCTGCCCCATGGGTCTCCCGGTCAAGGCTGGCTGCGACAGAGCCTGGACTCGAACCAGGATCTGTAGTGGCACAGCTAGCACTGCGATGCAGTTCCTTAGACCACTGCGCCTCTCGTGAGGCCCTGTGTTTTTATGTTTTGTAGTAAAACAGATATAGGAAAATAAGTTTGATCAATCATCAACTAATTAGTAGACAATTAGTAGCCATCTTTCTCTCTCTTTGCCTCTCTCTCACATTCCAGTTAATGTCACCTTTCCCAGCTCTTACTGACACCTACATGAGTCCCCTCTGCTTCCATTTACTGTAACCAGTATCCTCACCCACTGTGCACCGGCCAACACCGGACGTCATTGAAATTTGGTCAGTCCACCCTGGCGGACCGGAATGGACCAAATCTGAACCTATTATAGATGTGTTTCACAAGTTTGGATAGTACAGTACAGTGAGTAGAGTAGAGTACAATACAGTAGTAGAGTACAATACAGGTCAGTACAGTAAAGAAAAGTAGATCATAGTAGAGTAGAGCAGGTTCCCAAACTGTGAGGCATTTTTGGGGTTGGAACTCAGTCCGGCTTTCAACTTACTCTTGAAAGTTGTAATAGTAGAATTCACTAATAGAATCCTTCTGTCATGTCAGTCATTGCATACCTTCGAGTTATTTATATGTCCAGATGAAGCGCATGTTTTTTTAGCCCATAGAACAAAATCTAATGTTTGAGTAACTTAAATATCACATGGATACACATTAGACATGGCAAAATGTATAGAAATGCAAGAAAATTAGCTGTAAAACTGCAAATCGTCTCTGCACCTCATGGCAAAATGTCTAGAATTGCAGGAAATAAGGTTTTAAAACTGCAACATTTTCTTTCTGTCAACAAGTGGGGTGTAAACAGTTTGTCTCATGAACAGTGCTTGTGCCCATAGGGGTTCCCCAATGCTGGAAGGGGGCCTGAGTAAAAAAGTTTGGGAACCCCTGCAGTAGAGTACAGTATAATGTACTGTACTGAACTCTACTGTGCTGATCTCTGCTCTACTCTGCACTGTCCAAACTTGTGAAACATGTGGACAATGACATTCATATCCATAATTATGCATCTCTGTGTCGTATAGATCAGGGACCCATGATGTAATTCCTTTACTGGATCCACTTCACATACTGTAGTTCAATAACCAAAATATACTTTTTCAATCTCAAGGTGTCATGTAATAGCTGACACCCCATTCTTTTCTGCAGACATCTTTTGAATCTTAATACAGAGCAGATATTGTGAGTCTTTGGAAAATTGACTCGCATAAGAACCTGAGGTAGATTGTATGTTAATTCAGCTTCTGAAGATCACATCTGCACAGTTCTTCCACTAAATTAGTTTGTGTACATTTGTCTGTGGAAATTGTTCAAAGTAGTCATTGTACATAGAGCTGTATGGTTTGTTAAAATTTGAAATGAGTGTTTTTTTGTTTGGCATATGTTTTAAAGCGAAGGGGAAAAAACAGAGTCAAAGTGTAATTCCATTACAGTGGAATTGTCCATATGTTTATAACATGCCAGGCACAGTGAAAAGCACAGGTGAGTTTTGCTTCAAGTCCTAAAGCATTACTTTTAAATAGGACGGAAATCAAATCTCTGATTGAAATATTGAACACTGGAAACTGGCCCATGAAATCCCTGTTCTCCGTTCAAAATCGCCTGTAATGGTAGTTGTAGGGAGATGAAATGTTATTTATATTGGATTGTCTTTAGGCCGACCTCTTGACCTGATTTAACAGGCTGGATTTGAGTAATGGGCCTCTGGAGATTCTCACATGAGAGGGAGAGAGAGAAGTAGCAGTGGAAGTAGCCGAGTAGAGGGAGAGAACAAAGAGGGAGAGGGAACAAAGAAGAGAATGAGATAAGTACAGTATGTATACCTGGAGTTTTAACTGTGGCAAAAGAAACGTTCCTTTCATCCTCGCAGGTAGAGAAGTTTGAATGCGAGTGCTCTTTTGTGTTAGTCTGAATATGAAACACAGTGTTAGGGAATGTTGGGGCTGCTGTTGACACCTGCACAACACTTCCTGGAACTTCATTGGCTAATGAGCGTGTGGCTGCCAACACAACAAGGCAGGAAATATTAAAGGCTGCTGTTGGAAACCAGGATCTTAATATAGATATGTAATCAACAGATCAGCAGAGATGATTTAACAGACATGTTAAAGTAAATACTGAGACACATAATCAACCGACTATCTGGGATATGTCAAAGTAGCCTAAATACTCAGGCGTTTATCAACAGAATAGCTGGGTAGATTTCACGTCTGTCAAAGTAAATAGGCAACTGTACTTTCCATCCAGTGGTTATTAGACAGCTTCTTTCACTGTCATCCTATCTAGAATGGTAGAGAATTTCTAATCAATGTACTATAATGGTAGAAGAGAAGGTAGCAGTAATCATCATTATGCTAACATAATTGTCTCTCTCTAATATCTAATGGAAGTTTAATTTCCACCATAATTGTCTGCCCTCCTGATTTAAATCAGATATTCACAGGGGTGTTTGTTAACCATAGTTGCTTAATAAAGTTGCTGCTTGTATCTTTTCTTTCCTAGTGGTGTCTGGATGTATGTGTGACATATTAACGTTTCTTCTCCCACCTAGATAATGCATGGATCGCTCCTTCCTACCCATCCTGACTGCTCTGCTATACCTTTAACCCATAGATGGCAGTGTTTCCATGACTCCATATGAGCCCTGTCCTGTATGGTGAGGGGTGTGAACCTGGGGAGCAGAGCAGACAGGCCCTGACAGCTCTCCCTAATGTAGATTTACCATAATGTCCTCGTAGGAAATGAGATGTACAGTGTTAAATAGTTTGGAAAGACATTTGAGACATCTCGCTCCGCTGCCTGCGATGACCTTGCTGTAGAACCACAGACCAAAACGCTTCAGACTGCCTTTGAGTAATGACGCTAATGATTGGGACCAGAAAATTCATCCTTTTCTCTATCTGGCACCTCTGATCTTAACCTGTTGATAAGTTGGCTTTGGTCTAAATGGACAGAAACGACTATATAGTAGTATTTCCTTTAACTGTTCACCCTGACCCGCCTCTGTGCTTCTTCCCTCTCTGGTCTCTCAAT
Organism: Oncorhynchus tshawytscha; assembly: GCF_018296145.1. NCBI lineage: Eukaryota > Metazoa > Chordata > Actinopteri > Salmoniformes > Salmonidae > Oncorhynchus > Oncorhynchus tshawytscha. The sequence continues at coordinate 21,656,456 of NC_056453.1, forward strand.
TAATACTTCCTTTGTTCCTGTAGCCATAGAGAGGCGGTCTGTGTTATTTTTATCCGCACAAAGAGGGGAGAGGCCGAAAAGGTTTTCTTTTTAAAAGGAGATGTCATTCTCTGTTGAGTACTGTTAACTTTAAATGGTCCTTGCTGCGGTGCTGTCAGAATTTACGCGTCTCTTTGTGATGTAACGGACTGATGACGGCTAACTGAAGTTTTAGGACAGTTCTTCCAGCAGGTCGCATCAGATCATCAGACAGGATGTTTAGGTTCAGTAAGTAACAACTCGTATGAGATGAGGACATTCATTAGTAGTCCGCGATTCTCACCTGCAGCGAGGCATAACACACACACACAACCACACACACATACAGTGCCTTGCAAAAGTATTCATCCCCCTTGGCATTTTTCCTATTGTGTTGCATTACAACCTGTAATTTAAATAGATTTTTATTTGGATTTTATTAATGGATATACAGTGGGGCAAAAAAGTATTTAGTCAGCCACCAATTGGGCGAGTTCTCCCACTTAAAAAGATGAGAGGCCTGTAATTTTCATCATAGGTACACACAACTATGACAGACAAAATGAGGGGGAAAAAATCCAGAAAATCACATTGTAGGATTTTTTATGAATTTATTTAAATAAAGTCCACCTGTGTGCAATCTAAGTGCCACATGATCTGTCACATGATCTCAGTATATATACATCTGTTCTGAAAGGCCCCAGAGTCTGCAACACCACTAAGCAAGGTGCACCACCAAGCAAGCGGCACCATGAAGACCAAGGAGCTCTCCAAACAGGTCAGGGACAAGGTTGTGGAGAAGTACAGATCAGGGTTGGGTTATAAAAAAATATCAGAAACTTTGAACATCCCACAGAGCACCATTTAAATCCATAATTAAAAAATTGAAAGAATATTGTACCTCTACAAACCTGCCAAGAGAGGGACATCCACCAAAATTCACGGACCAGGCCAGGAGAGCTTTAATCAGAGAGAACCCGGAAGGAACTGCAAAGCTCCACAGCGGAGATTGGCGTATCTGTCATAGGATCACTTTAAGTCGTACTCTCCACAGAGCTGGGCTTTACGGAGAGTGGCCAGAAAAAAGCCATTGCTTAAAGAAAAAAGTAATCAAACATGTTTGGTGTTTGCCAAAAGGCATGTGGGAGAATCTCCAAACATGGAAGAAGGTACTCTGGTAAGATGAGACTAAAATGTAGCTTTTTGGCCATCAAGGAAAGCGCTATGTCTGGCACGAATTCAACACCTCTCAACACCCCAAGAATATCATCCGATGAAAATCATCCAATGTTTTTCATCGGGCAGGGACTGGGAAACTGGTCAGAATGAAAGGAATGATGGATGGTGCTAAATACAGGGAAATTCTTGAGGGAAACAAGTTTCAGTCTTCCAGAGATTTGAGACTGGGACGGAGGACAATGACCCTAAGCATACTGCTAAAGCAACACTCGAGGAGTTTAAGTGGAAACATGTAAATGTCTTGGAATGGCCTAGTCAAAGCCCAGACCTCAATCCAATTGAGAATCTGTGGTATGAATTAAATATTTCTGTACACCAGCGGAACCCATCCTACTTGAAGGAGCTGGAGCAGTTTTGCCTTGAAGAATGGGCAAAAATCCCAGTGGCTCGATGTGCGAAGCTTATAGAGACATACCCCAAGAGACTTGCAGCTGTAATTGCTGCAAAAGGTGGCTCTACAATGTATGGACTTTGGAGGGGTGAATAGTTATGCATGCTCAAGTTTTCTGTTTTTTTGTCTTATTTCTGGTTTGTTTCACCCCCCCAGAATTGTGCATCTTCAAAGTGGTAGGCATGCTGTGTAAATCAAATTACACAAACCCCCCAAAATCTATTTTATTTCCAGGTTGTAAGGCAACAAAATAGGAAAAATGGTAAGGGGGGTGAATACTTTCGCAAGCCACTGTACATCCAAACACACCACACTGCTCTCCAAGGGTGTCTCAGGGAGAGTTGCGATATGCAGAAAGCACATTTCCAGTTCACACGAGTATTAATACACACTTGAAATAGGACAAATATAAGCACCCACCAAATTATTATTGTTATTATTATTATTATTTGAAGTGTGTGTTTTTAATGCCCAGAGAGTGACAAACGGTGTGTGTTTTTGAGAGAGACTCCTTGTTCTCATAATAGCCCAGTGATAACATCAAAATATCACAAAGCCCTCTGCCAAGCACTAACAGCAATCATCTCTCTCTCCCCTCTCGGACTCTCTCTCTTTCTCTCTCTCCATGTGCCACTCTCTTTCCCCCCTTCTCTCTCTCTCATCTCCATCTCTCTCTCCATGTGCCTCTCTCTTCCCCCCTTCTCTCTAAAAATAGGAAATGTCTAAATTACACTTGCTAATAGGATGCGGCGGCAGCTTTTTCTCTCTCCTTGTCTTCAGTCTAATTCTGCATCAGGGACAGAGCACATTTCACTTGATACCAAATGAAAGGCTTTTTCTTATCGACTGTTAAAAGAAGAGTGATGAGGGAATGGGAGGAGTGTCTGAACTTCAGTTGGGGGGTAGAGAGAGTGGTTTATAGAGCGAGAGGAAGTGTGCCATATACAGCCAGATCCTCTCTTCCTCTTATCTTCTCCTTTACTGTAGTGGATGTCCCTCCATCCTCTTTAAACAGATAATAGTTAATAGTCCCCTCTGCCTCTAGAACTCCCCTCTGCCTCTAGACTAAATACCAGGACAAGCCTCAATCCCAGTCACAATCGACTGTTAAAATGGAATACAATACACACCAGGCAACTCTGGCCTTCCTTTAGTCTCCTACAATGCAATGTACTTATGTTCTGAAAGCTTTTTATTGTCTGCAGAATGTTGTCTGGTTCTTCTTCTATCAGAATACATTGTAGATGCACAGTAAAGTTAAATCATGGTACACTGTAGCCTAGATTGTGTTACTGGAAATCATGTTTGTGCATTCAGCCTTTCATTTGTTAGAAAACACATTTCATTTTGTGTATAGTACAAAACAAACAACATGACTATCATAGCATCCACGCACACCATATTCATATGATCAATCACCAACCTCATAGTGCTCAGCCATCTCTGTGTGTATTGTGGGAATCCATGTGTCTGATGTTGGAGCTCAGTAATGATCTTCAAATCAAATTTTATTTGTCACATGCGCTGAATACAACAGGTGTACTGTAGACCTGACTGAAATATTTACTTACAAACCCAACACTAGATATGATATGCAGACACTCTTGGAAGAAAATGTAACTTAAATGGAAAATGTGTTTTGTCATATAAAACCAACACATTGTTCTGGAGAGTCCCCTGCTGATTATAGACCCGTAGGTTTAATACATTGTGACAATAAAATAATAAAACAGCTTACTAAGCAATAGAATGGCAAGACTTGATACATATCAATCAAACAGGGTTTATTAAAAATAGACACAAACAACAAGAACATGTTTCAGTTTAATACAATATGCAAAAACAATAGATTTATCAGTAATGGCTGTCGATGCCGAAAAGGCTTTTCACCATCTTGAATGGTCTTTTCGATTCAAAACTTTGGAAGCTTTCAACTTTCCAGTTGAAATAATAAATGTAATAAAGATATTGTATAGATGTCCTAAAGCAAAAATATACAAAAATAATACATTATCTGATGAAATTGCTTTAGAAAGGGGCACAAGACAGGGATGTCCCCTCTTCCCCCCCTCCTGTTTGCACGCACTGGTAATTGAACTGCTTGCAAAAAGAATTAGACAGGACCCAAAACGTAACAGGTATGAGTAATAGTGAACATGAATATAAACCCAAATGATTTGCAGATGATCTCCTGGAACACCTGACCAATATTGAAAACTCAATGCCCCCTTTGCTAAAATTGTTTTCAGAATACTCAATCTCAGGATATAAAATTAATGTGGGAAAAAATGAAATAATGGCAATAGGAAAAAGAAAAATAATAACTCACGATCTACAGCAATCCTTTAAGTGGACCACAAAAAATATGAAATACTTTGGAAGCTTAATAAGTGACAACAAATATATAAAGATAACTACTCAACAATTTGAATGCAGATCGAATTAAATTGAATAACCTTCCAGTAAATAATACAGGTAGAATAAACCTCTTTAGAATTAAATGGCTGCCAAAGTTTTGGTATGTATTTTCAGTAATACCCATTACCCCACTGGAGACATTCTTTAGAAAAGTATACTCAGTCATAAGACTTTATATGGGCAAATAAAACTCATAGAATAAAAAGGAGTCTGAGGAGGGTTTTAACCTGCCAGACTTGGAATTGTGTCAACTCGCTACCCAAGGCTTTTACTTGCGACATATAGTTAAATGTACTAAACAGGAGTAATTGGTACATATTGAAGATGCGCATGCTCATCTCCAGCATCTTTTTATGTGTCTATTTACAAAGGATAAAGCTAAGAACATTTAACAACTTCATAGTTACGAACACTATAACAATATGGAAGAAAATGAAAGGTATTCTACAAGAACCAATATGACTCTCTAAATACACACAATACCCCATAATGACGAAGCAAAAACAGGTTTTTAGAAATGTTTTCAAATTATTTACAAATAAAAAAACTAAAATAACATTTACATAAGTATTCAGACCTTTTATTCAGTACTTTGTTGAAACACCTTTGGCAGTGTTTACAGCCTCAAATCTTCTTGGGTATGACGCTACAAGCTTGGCACACCTGTATTTGGGAATTTCTCCCATTCTTCTCTGCAGATCTTCTCAAGCTCTGCCAGGTTGGATGGGGAGCGTCGCTGCACAGCTATGTTCAGGTCTCTCCAGAGATGTTCGATCGTGTTCAAGTACGGGCTCTTGCTGGGCCACTCAAGGACATTCAGAGTCTTGTCCCAAAGCCACTCCTGATTTGTCTTGGCTGTGTGCTTAGGGTCGTTGTCCTGTTGGAAGGTAAACCTTCGCCCCAGTCTGAAGTCCTGAGGTTTTCATCAAGGATCGCTCTACTTTGCTCCGTTCAAGGGAAGGGGTTTGAATACTTTCCGAATGCACTGTATGTGTAGCTGATAGATACACACACACACACACACACACATTAATGTTTTTAAATGTTTAGTAAATTGTAAAGTATTTTGTCTGTAATGTATATTTCGTTATGTGTCGGACCCTGTTAAGGACCAGCTGTCGCCTTCGGCTAATGGGGATTCTAATAGATCAAATCAAGTCAAACTTCCTAAAAACACAACCTTATGGAACAATCCTTGGATAGCTTTTCAGAATTCACAGATAGATTGGTCCACATGGAAAACTAAAGGCATAGATACTGTAAATTACTTGGTAACAGGAAATGCATTTATTCCATGACAGAATTAAAAAGTAATTTTGGACTGACACATGTAGATAGTTTCAAATACATCCAACTTAAAAGTTACATATCACAAAATTTTGATTTGAAATGTTTGGGGCATCAAAGCATAACTAACGAAATTACATTTAATGAAAATGTACGCTTAATCCAGTATAAACTAATGTATAGAATGTATTATACAAGAGACAAAATTCACAAATTCTACAGCACAATGGCAGAGTCATGTCTTAAGTGTAAAATGGATAATGACTCAATAATCAATGCTTTCTGGGAATGCTATCAAGTCTGGAAGTTGTGGGCGGAGCTAGAAAGTTCTCTGTCAGACGTATTACAATTTATACATTTAATCCGTCTGTCTGCATATTTCAAGACTTGGAATATGGGGGTGTAGTGAGATACCTGGTGAGCTGGATGATTCTCTTCTCATCACTCATTTAGAAAAAATGTATATGAAAAACTTGGAAAGTTAATCAATCCGCCTTCATTAACATAATATAAACATCTAATGATTTACTATTGAAATATGATGGGCAATCATGCAGGCACTAGGGATGGGGGTGTGAGCATGCTGGAAATTGTTGTTTGTATATAGAGTGGAAAAAAATATACAAAAATGTAATATTACACAAAAAAGATTTTAAAGACATTGTTTAAAGCCACATTCAGGGTGCTTGATCAATCACCTGCCATCGTAATCCCATGCCTCCCTAGTCTTCATCCTCTTTTTTGTACAGTTTGAGACGAGTCTACTCTGCATTTAAGGTTGAAGCACCACAACAGCATTTGTCTTCAGTACTAGACAGAGGAATTAATGATTTGACCCACTTTAACATTTGTCGTTAGTCATCTGCTGCCTTGAATTAAATTATGGCGGAGAGGCAAATTTATTGCCTGTGTGATCCTCTCTCTCGTGGGCAAGGCCAGCCGCCCTTTCCACAGAGTCAAGACTATTAACAAAATAACCAAAACGCAGTTAGATTGACTTTTGAAAATGGCAGTCAATTAACGATGCAGCGTCTGCGAGCGTCGCAAAGCGGGGAGGGGAATCTACGATGATCGCACTCTGATGAAGAATGCAGTTTGTCGCTAATGAGAGAGGCAGTTTATTTCTGTGAAGCTGGCCGTTCAGTCATTGTCTAAGTGGCAAGAGCTAATCATTCTGGGTCATCGCTGTTCGAACCGTTATTGATGATGTCGTTGTCACCAGTGACCTCCTCAAGACCCCTTTCCACAGCGTCAAGTAGGTTAACACAATAACCAAAACACGATTTGGTTGACTTTTCAGTCAATTAGCAACGCTGCAGTGAACATCGTAAAGCGGGAAGGGCGTTGGCTGTCTGACGAAGAAGCAGCTTGTTGCTAATGAGAAAGGCCGGTCGTTCACTTATCATTCATGTGACGAGAGAAAAGCATGCTGGGTCATCGCTGTCAGAACCATTATTGATGATGTCTTTGTTGTTGTTGTCATCAGTGACCTCTTCAAGACCTCATTGGTCAATAAATTAACCTTTTGTGTTTGAACAGGAGCAAAGGTCTTTTCACGCCATCTGATCTGTTAGACATGTCCTTATTAGATTATGCTAGTCTTTAGCTCTGTGAGTTAGCCATTAGGTCTCTACACTACCAGTCCTCACTTCAGAAAATCTCAAGAGTCCCTATTCCCCAGTGCACCAGGGAATAAGGTGGCATTTGAGATTGTTATTAATAATCTCGGAAACCCAGAACTAAAATCATGCGTAATTACCTCAGATGCTTGATCAAATTCTGGGTGGAGATATTAAGGGAAAGATACGAACACAATTTGTGCAGTCTCCTTTATTTAAGTAGGCAAGTCAGTTAAGAACAAATTCTTATTTACAATGATGGCCTAGGAACAGTGTGTTAACTGCCTTGTTCAGGGGAAGAATGACAGATTTTTACCTTGTCAGTTCGGGGATTTGATCTAGAAACCTTTTGGTTACTGGCCCAACACTCAAACCACTAGGCTACCTGCCGCCCCTATGTGCGTCTGTTCACAAGAGATTATATCAGCATTAGAGATCATCAGTACAAGCTGTGTCCTTTACCTCAGTACAATATAGAAGCTGTAATATCAGTTATGCGTTTGGTGATTTACCCCTAGATCGCAGTCTTGTGACTGGGGTGAGTCCAAGCTACAGTATTTGTAGTACTGTACCTGAGCTTGTTCATGTGAAGTGTGTGTCTGTCTGTGGGGTTTCTGTGGTGGTGGGTATTGTATGTGTGTGCCTATAGAAAAGTCTACACCCCCTTGAACGTTTTTCACACTTTGTTGTGTTAAAGTGGGATTGAAATAGATTGAATTGTCATTGATCTACACAAAATACTCTGATGTCAAAGTGAAAATACAATTCTGCACATTTTTTTAAATTAATACAAATAAAATAACTAAAATATAGTTGTTGCATAAGTATTCAAATGTGGCTTAACAAATCACATAGTAAGTTATATGGACTCACTCATAGGTACACTTCAACTGTGAGAGACGGAATCAATGACTTTGCCATTGTAATTGTTTGTAAGCTTGTGTAGTCTAAAATGAATCTATGATCCTATGCTATCCATTTGTATTTTTTTTTATGCTGCTCTTTCTATGCCATTTTAATATTTGAGAAATTAACCAATGATATTAGGCCACTCTTGGCCATGATTACAGACACCTGTGTGTCTTGACACCTATATAAACGAGTCATCCCGCATCTCACAGACCTGTTAGTTTTTCTTTAAGAAGCCCTCCTGTTCTCCACTCATTACCTGTATTAACTGCACCTGTTTGAACTCGTTACCTGTATAAAAGACACCTGTCCACACACTCAATCAAACAGACTCCAACCTCTCCACAATGGCCAAGACCAGAGAGCTGTGTAAGGACATCAGGGGTAAAATTGTAGACCTGCACAAGGCCGGAATGGGCTACAGGACAATAGGCAAGCAGCTTGGTGAGAAGGCAACAACTGTTGGCGCAATTATTGGAAAATGGAAGAAGTTCAAGATGACGGTCAATCACCCTCGGTCTGGGGCTCCATGCAAGATCTCACCTCGTGGGGCATCAATGATCATGAGGAAGGTGAGGGATCAGCCCAGAACTACACGGCAGGACCTGGTCAATGACCTGAAGAGAGCTGGGACCACAGTCTCAAAGAAAACCATTAGTAACACACTACGCCGTCATGGATTAAAATCCTGCAGCGCACGCAAGGTCCCCCTGCTCAAGCCAGTGCATGTCCAAGCCCGTCTGAAGTTTGCCAATGACCATCTGGATGATCCAGAGGAGGAATGGGAGAAGGTCATGTGGTCTGATGAGACAAAAATATAACTTTTTGGTCTAAACTCCACTCGCCATGTTTGGAGGAAGAAGAAGGATGAGTACAACCCCAAGAACACCATCCCAACCGTGAAGCATGGAGATGGAAACAGGACGACTGCAACGTATTGAGGGGAGGATGGATGAGGCCATGTATCGTGAGATCTTGGCCAACAACCTCCTTCCCTCAGTAAGAGCATTGAAGATGGGTTGTGGCTGGGTCTTCCAGCATGACACCGACCCGAAACACACAGCCAGGGCAACTAAGGAGTGGCTCTGTAAGAAGCATCTCAAGGTCCTGGAGTGGCCTAGCCAGTCTCCAGACCTGAACCCAATAGAAAATCTTTGGAGGGAGCTGAAAGTCCGTATTGCTCAGCGACAGCCCCGAAACCTGAAGGATCTGGAGAAGGTCTGTATGGAGGAGTGGGCCAAAATCCCTGCTGCAGTGTGTGCAAACCTGGTCAAGAACTACAGGAAACGTATGATCTCTGTAATTGCAAACAAAGGTTTCTGTACCAAATATTAAGTTCTGCTTTTCTGATGTATCAAATACTTATGTCATGCAATAAAATGCAAATGAAATACTTAATCATGCAATGTGATTTTCTGGATTTTGTTTTAGATTCCGTCTCTCACAGTTGAAGTGTACCTATGATAAAAAATTACAGACCTCTACATGCTTTGTAAGTAGGAAACACTGCCGATTTTGCAGGTTATCAAATACTTGTTCTCCCTACTGTATGTAAGGTCCCTCAGTCAAGTATTGAATTTCAAGCACAGATTCAACTACAAAGACCAGGGAGCTTTTCGAAAGCCTCATGAAGAAGAACTTTTGTCCTTTTTTGTATGTTTTTGTTCCTTTTTCACCAAAAGGTACGCTTTATTGATCATGTTTTGGTTACTGTTGATACAACAGTAGCTAAGATGGGGGGGAGAAGTCTCTTCATAATAAAGTGTTATTCTGCCTTTACAACACTATCAACAAGGCAGGTCCTACAGTCCATAGTCAGGTGCAACAGAGGGACTTACAATTGGCTCAGAACAGGGCATCACGGCTGGCCCTTAAATGTACACGGCAAGCTAATATTAATAATATGCATGTCAGTCTCTCATGGCTCAAAGTGGAGTAGAGATTGACTTCATCATTGCTTGTTTTTGTAAGAAGTGTTGACAAGGTGAATGCACCGAGCTGTCTGTTAACTAGTTGCACACAGCTCGGACACCCATGCATACCCCAGAAGACATGCCACCACTTAGTATAATCAGGGGTGTAAGTGCTGCTGGAACGCACTGGAGCAATGAATCAATGTCTCACAAGATCACTTAATGAATGATTAATTAGTATTCTGCATAACAGCCTGAATGTAATAGCATACTATAATGTTCATGTAAGACCCCAAAAAATGAGGTAGGCCTAATTTGATGTTTAAGGGTATTAAATATACAAACATTTTATTCAAGTCAATGTGTGTAGACATCCATTTGGATGATGCCTCTTTATATAAAAGGATATTATTCAACATGCTACTGTGCAAACATTGATTGAGCAATTATGTAATTGTATGCGCCCCGGCACCTAAAAAAATTGCACCACACCACTGTGTATAATCGGTTAAATCTCAATGGCACCATAGCTACACATCTTTGTTAAGACTTTTACTTACTTTGTGTAAAGGCTGGTCATAAAAGTATTTTGTTAAAATGGGTTACTTGTCTCTCTGCTGAACATAATATATTCCTATTGGGGTGAGGGGTGGACTGAGAAGCTCAGTTCTGGTGACTTTTTAAAGGGACATTCTACTCCAAAATGAATGAAAGTATAGTGACACCATCTAAAATATAATTTCCACATCCAGAATGAGCCCAATAACACATAGTAAAATGATTTGTTAAATTTTTTTTTTTTTACATATTGGGCCAATGCATGGTCCATGTTTTCAGGTGTGCTATTAGCAATAAACATTATAAGCTGTAGCCCGGCTGAGGCAGCAAAGTGCAAATAAATATGCTGAAGCGTGGGGTTGCCTATCTGCATTTACCCCATTGGGCTAATCATCAGCCATATCCCAAATATTTTAAATAGTTATTATCCTACTAATGAATTTGATGTCCCAAAAAAGTAGCAAAAACCCTGAATATAACAGTAATAATGTATCATGTTTAATGTAGTATAATGTATCTGTTAGGGTAACTTAAGAACTCGCCACACGGCCTGTACTTACCTGCCTGTACTTCTCACAGAAAACACTTCATGTCACATTTTCCGCCCAACACTTTCCTTGGTTGACGCTACTCTTGGTCAACTAAAAATATGATTTGTCTTATCACAATCTTTTAACCTCTCTGGGATATGGCCAAAAGCCAGGGAAAATGCAGAGCGCAAAATTCAAATAAACTACTATAAAAATCAAACTTTCATTAAATCACACATGCAAATTAAAGCTACACTTGTTGTGAATCCAGCCAACATGTCAGATTTCAAAAAGGTATCTGTCAGATTTCAAAAAGGCTTTTTGGCGAAAGCAAACGATGCTATTATCAGAGGATAGCACCTCCGTAAACAAAGAGAGAAACCATATTTCAACACTGCAGGCGCGACACAACGCAGAAATAAAAATATAATTCATGCCTTACCTTTGACGAGCTTCTTTTGTTGGCACTCCAATATGTCCCATAAACATCACAAATGGTCCTTTTGTTCGATTAATTCCGTCGATATATATCCAAAATGGCCATTTATTTGGCGCGTTTGATCCAGAAAAACACCGGTTCCAACTTGCTCAACGTGACTACAAAATATCTCAAAAGTTACCTGTAAACTTTTCCAAAACATTTCAAACTACTTTTGTAATACAACCTTAGGTATTATTTAACGTAAATAATCGATAAAATTGAAGAGTGGATGATCTGTGTTCAATACAGGAAGAAAACAAACTGTAGCATGCTTTCTGGTCATGCGCCTCTATCTAACAGTACACTTCAAGTGACCCTCGTTCAAGATGGCCGTACTTCTTCATCACACAAAGGAATAACCTCAAACCTTATCTAAAGACTGTTGACATCCAGTGGAAGCGATAGGAACTGCAAGAATGTCCCAGGAACTGCAAGGATTCCCAATGAAAGCTCATTGAAAAGAGAGTGACCTCTAAAAAACAAATCTGAATGGTATGTCCTCAGGGTTTCGCCTGTTAAATTAGTTCTGTTATACTCACAGACATGATTCAAACAGTTTTAGAAACTTCAGAGTGTTTTCTATCCAAATCTGCTAATATGCATATGTTATCTTCTGGGGATGAGTAGCAGGCAGTTGAATTTGGGCATGCATTTCATCCGGACGTGAAAATACTGCCCCCTGTCACCAAGAAGTTAAGTCACTCCCAAAAAATGATTTTGAGCTAGAGTGGCATTGTACCCCAAGTTACCTTAAAATTGACTGGTGTTACATTTAACCCCACTCACTGTGAATTGCCAAGCAGTAACATGCTTAACCATGCAGCTGCTAACAACTCAGTCTAAAATGGTGCAGTTCGCATATTTAGGAGTTGATAAATTAAAATTAAATAGGAATGCAAAGCTGGGATACCCCTCTTTTTCACAAAGGCCATTAAAACTGCTGTTTTCATGATTTTCAGGATGTCTCATGGTCTGACTTACACCGCTGTAACTCAGCCACCTTCCACCGCAGATGTGCAAGGCCGACATAGGCGGATGTGGTGGATTGAGACGCAGCCCATGCTACAAATATTTTATAATGTTACTTAGATTGACGCACTGCGTCAATAGACTTTTAAGGATTAAGCTATTATTGGGCTGTATGTACCAATTATTTCTTGAGATATGGCCAAGTGAATCTAGTACAATATGGGCTCATGCAGCTGGTTTGTGGCCATATTGGAAATCTGTGATGGCACTATAACCAAAAATACTTCTTCAGACATGCCCCAGCTTTGTGTGAAATTTGGTGGATCTGTCACAGAGTCGAACAATTAGTCCCATAGCCACTAGACTTTGGTCAAAATGACCATGAAGCTCCTATGATCATAATTATTGTCTATATCATTTGTGGGGTTCATTTAGTGGGTATATAAGATTACAAAGTCATTTGGATATTGTTTAGAATGATGTTACCCTATTTTCTTTTAACAGGAAATCTGACTGGCAGCCATTTTATTAAAATGGACACCCTGTATGACCGACATGTTTCCCAGATTGCCTCCAAACTTTAAAATGTTATCTAGTATTGGTGTACCAAGTTTGATACCCGTATCATGAAGTGAAATGATCTCGGGTATATTTGGTTCTTATCCGCTGGACTTAATGTCTTTAAGCATGGTCAAGTTAATAATTATGCTCTGGATGATGTATTTAACTACCCAGACACATCAAAGATGCACTCGTCCTTCTGAACTGAACTACAGGACCAAATGAAACTGCTTAGGGATGTCATGATGTCATTGGTGATTTTGAAACAGCTACAGATTTCAATGGCTGTGATGGGAGAAAACTGAGGATGGATCAACATTGTAGTGACTCCACAATAATGACCTAAATGACAAAGTAAAAAATAATTATTTTTATTTTTTATTTTTTTACTTTGTCATTTAGGTCATTTAGGTCATATACAGAATAAAAATATATTCCAAAACATGCATATATGCAACAAGGCACTAAAGTAATACTGCAAAAAAATCACAGCAAAGGAATGAACTTTTTGGCCTAAATGCAAAGCCTTATGTTATGGGCAAATCCAAGACAACACATCAGTGGCATCATGTTATGGGTATGCTTGACATCGGCAAAGACTGGGGAGTTTTTCAGGATGAAAAGAAACGGGATGGAGCTAAGCACAGGCAAAATCCTTGAGGAAAACCTTCAGTCTGTGCTTAACACAAGAAACTGAAATACTTATTTCCCTCATTAAAATGCAAATCAATTTATAACATTTTTGACATGCGTTTTTCTGGATTTTTTTGTTGTTATTCTGTCTCTCACTGTTCAAATAAACTTACCATTAAAATTATAGACTGATCATTTCTTTGTCAGTGGGCAAACGTACAAAATCTGCAGGGGATCAAATTCTCTTTTCCCTCACTGTAAATATAGGACAAAACACACATCACAACAAGAGACAACACTACATCAAGAGAGACCTAAGACAGCAAGGTAGCAACACAACATGACAATATCATGGTAGCAACACAACATGGTACAAACATTATTGGGCACAGACAACAACACAAAGGGCAAGAAGGTAGAGACCACAATACATCACGCAAAGCAACCACAACTGTCAGTAAGAGTGGCTGTGATTGAGTCTTTGAATGAAGAGTTTGAGTGTTTCTTGAAGCTCGTTCCAGTCGATTGAGAAGGTTACTTCTGGGGACTTTTTAAAATGACATTCTACTCCAAAATGCATAAAAATGTAATTACGTTGACAACATCTGAAATATAACTGATGCACGCCACTGCACTGTAGGGAGACGATGAGGAGCAAGCAGTTGCTGTGCATTCGTGACTCATTCATGCCACTTCTCACTCTGTTAGCTACAAATATACATTGTAACTTGTCACTCTGACCATTTTTTGGGTTGATACCCCTACCAGAGGTAGAACAAAACACAACCATGTTTTTTCACATATGTCTCCCATTTATGAAATGGATGGTTGTGTAAAAATATTTAACTGCAAAAGTGCTTAAATTGATAGATAATGTGACACACCTCTAAACTCTAAAGTGCAGAGACATTCCTGGCTGGAGGGGCAATGGACCACAAACTCAAGTAACCCAATATTGCAAGCTCTGATATGGCTAAAATGTAGAATACAATTAGTCAATTGTATGCCCTACATACACAAACACACATCATTAGGATATCTTAATGCATCTTGGAAATATAGACCTGTAAATGCAGAGATACAATAGGCGAAAATATCAACTATGAATATTTTTGAAGAATGTAAGCTTTACTTTTTGGTAGCTGATTAATAGACAACTTTCCAACTCAAATTTGCTCTCATTCAGTGCTGTATGGTCCTGTCTGTCAGAAATGCATACAGTTACACATTGACGTTGTGGCTATTGTAATTGGCTCTAAGGAAAACAAGTGGGTTCAGACATCGAAATAAAATGTTTTGGGGTCCAACGTTCCTTGAAGGATTTTGTATCTTTAGCCCGTTCTCTTACAATTTAGTCAGGGGGCCACCACAGATTATCTTTGAGGCTACCCTGGATTTTTGCCTCAAATCCAAAATGTCCGCCATAATACCATTTGATGGATGTCAAATTACAAGTAAATATACATTTTGTAGATTAGTCATTTTTTCAGACTAGTCATTCTGGACAAGCTGCAGCGACAAGGGCAGTATCCTTCATGAATGACTGGCAGGGTATTCAGGGCTATGTGGTGGTCAGTTTCCATTTCTATCTCAGTTTGGTGCAGGCACTCAGCAGATGCAGCTGGCATTCCAATGAGACCCATTTACTCACTGGAATGTTATTGCAGCCAGAATGATGCTGGGGAAGTTTCACATTTTTAGTGGTATGTACAGGATACACATGGTATACACTGTCCAACTAAATGCTTACTTGCAGGTTCCATAACGAAATGCAACATCAATAAGAAATAATAAAAGATAAGAAGACAAACATAAAGTAAATGGCTCAGTAGAATAGAATATTTAAAAAATAATTATTTTTGCATAAGTATAATACAGGAAGGCACAATATATTGGATACTCCAGTAGTGGCATGGTTGGTTTTCTGGTTGTGAAGGAGAGTATGTGAAAGGACTGTTACAAACAGGCCTTCCTTTAGATCTTTACAAAACCTAATTGACATGTGTGATCTGTGTGTTTTATGTTGAATGTAGCAAAAAATCCTGCAGGTCACATATCCTACATCTTCCTTTATATTCCTTTGGAAGTGGGTAGTTGTCTTTGATTCCGGTCTGGGTCAGGCCCAGCAGGAGATGAGAAAAGTGACAGAACCTGTGAGGGTGACCTCAGGTTACCTAGAGGTGACTTACAGTGTAGGTCATAGACTACGACTATGAATTGTTGGTTATGAGTGGTGGTGGTGCACAAAGACTACTATCAGGAGGTTGCTGGCAGCTTAATTGGGGAGAACGGGCTCGTGGTAATGGCTGGAGCGGAATCAGTGTGATGATATCAAATACATCAAACACATGGTTTCCAGCATGAGCGCCCATGGGTGGTAGCAAAATAGGTACATATGAGGGCAATGCACACCAGCACTTTCCAGATGGCATTTTAGTTGTTGAATGGACTCCTGATATGTGGCAGTCCAGTTCCATGGTGTGTCTGTATTTATTAACTGCCAGAGGTGGAACTGATGGTGGAGTGGGCCTATTGAGGACAGTTCTGGGAGAATCAGGATGACATTGACATTGGAGGTGTGTTGGTTCAATGTGGTAAGCACCGGTCTTATGAGCTAGTCATCATATGTGGTTGCATCCTCCCTATACACCATAATGTCACCATAGCCTCGTATACACCTTGCGTTTACATGTGAGTATTGTGATCTGATTTAATATAATCCAATCTCTATCTGATCAAGGTTTGTCGCATCTATACATAGTATTAAAATGTGCCCCTATCCGTCCACTGTGTATGCATCTGGATATTAAATTACTTCACCCATAGAGCAGCTTGCAATGGAGCAGATAAGTGATTTCATCTTCATAGGAAAGTCGTTAAGAGCAAATTGTATTTTCCCGTAACAGCATGGTTTAGTCATAATGAAAGATAAACACACACTGCTGCCAGTCACATTGTAGGGCGTGAGATGCAACTGAAATGTTGCGGGTGAGGAGAGAGCGAGTAAGGGTGGAGGAAGCTTGGCTTGAAGTGCTGGGCATCTTGCTATGACATGCATTATCTGAGTTAGGCCCACAGAGTTATACCTACAGAGGAGTGGCTTCTATGGGGGAACTTTTAATGTCTTTGAAATTCTTAGGTGGTTTAACGTTGGACCAGAGCAAACGTTAGGTAGCTTGTGTGTGCAGAGCAGCACTATAAATAAAAACACGTCTTACCTTTTTGTGGTTAATAAATCCAATGTGAAACGTGACAACTATAGTATCCTTAACTAGCATTGAAAAAGTTGACCCATTCTTTTAAACGTTTCTGCCTAATTTCTGAATCATTGTTGTAAGGTCATCGGTAGGCTCCAGTAACCTATGCTTCAAAGGGGAGGGGCAGGTAGCCTACACACACCCTCTGGCAAAGATTTCCAGATGGCAGGCAAACGCTGGAATATGTTTCTGAGGGCTTTGCTTAGGCGCTTTGCCGCGATTGTTGTGGGACTGGGAAAAAATGCTGGAACGTCAAAGAATGTTATTAACCGGATCCAACACTTTTAAAATAATGGTTACATTCCAGAACAGTATTGATCACTTTCGTTTCCGGTTCGGTCCCTAAAATAATTACATTTCATTTTCTCCAGTTTTCATTTCTGTTCCCTCATCCGGTTCCAACTCTTATGTGTAACTGTATGCATTTTTGTCAGGCAGGAACATACAGCAATGAATGAGAGCAGATTTGACTTGTAAAGTTATCTAATAATAATCAGATACCAAAAAGTAAAACTTACATATTCATAGTTGATATTTCCGCCTATTGTATCTTTGTTTACAGGTCTATATTTCCAAGATGCATTACGCTATCCTAATGTTCTTTGTTTCCGTATGTAAGGCTGGCAACTGACCACTTGTATTCCACATTTTTACAATGAATCAAATCAAATTTTATTTGTCACATGTGCCGAATACAACAGGTGTAGTAGACCTTACAGAAACATGCTTACTTACAAGTCCTTAACCAACAATGCAGTTCAAGAAATAGAGTTAAGAAAATATTTAATAAATTTAAAAAAGTACATTTTTTGCTAAAATAACAATGCCGAGGTTATATACAGGGGTTACTGGTACCGAATCAATCTGCAGGGGTACAGGTTAGTCGAGGTAATATGTACATGTAGTTAGGGGTAAAGTGACTATGCATAGATAATAAACAGTGAGTAGCAGCAGTGTAAAAACAGAGGGGGGGTGTCAATGTAAATAGTCCGGGGTGGCCATTTGATTAATTGTTCAGCAGTGTTATGGCTTGGGGTTAGAAGCTGTTAAGGAGCCTTTTTGACCTAGACTTGGTGCTCCGGTACCGCTTGCCGTGCGGTAGCAGAGTGAACAGTCTATGACTTGGGTGACTGGAGTCTTTGACAATTTTTTGTACCTTTCTCTGACACTGCCTAGTATATAAGTACTGGGCTGTACGGACTACCCTCTGTAGCGCCTTACGGTCGGAAGCCGAGCAGTTGCCATACCAGGCGGTGATAAAACTGGTCAGGATGCTCTTGATGGTGCAGCTGTAAAACCTTTTGAGGATCTGGGGATCCATGCCAAATCGAGAGAGAGAGAGAGATTAACATGCTGAACACACCGCTTGCGTTGCGAGCGTTTTAAAATAAATGTACACATAAACTCAGCAAGAAAAGAAACATCCCTTTTTCAGGACCTTGTCTTTCAAAGATAATTAATAAAAATCCAAATAACTTCACAGATCTTCATCGTAAAGGGTTTAAACACTTGCTTGTTCAATGAACCATAAACAATTAATGAACATGCACCTGTGGAACGGTCGTTAAGACACTAACAGCTTTCAGACGGTAGGCAATTAAGGTCACAGTTATTAAAACTTAGGACACTAAAGAGGCTTTTCTCCTGAAAACACCAAAGGAAAGATGCCCAGGGTCACTGCTCATCTGTGTGAACGTGCCTTAGGCATGCTGCAAGGAGGCATGAGGACTGCCGATGTGGCCAGGGCAATAAATTGCAATGTCCTTACCGTGAGACGCCTAAGAGTGCTACAGGGAGACAGGACGGACAGCTGATCATCCTCGCAGTGGCAGACCACGCGTAACAACACCTGCACAGGATCGGTACATCCCAACATCACACCTGCGGGACAGGTACAGGATGGCAACAACAACTACCCGAGTTAACCAAGAACACACAATTCCTCCATCAGTGCTCAGACTGTCTGCAATAGGCTGAGAGAAGCTGGACTGAGGGCTTGTAGGCCTGTTGTGAGGCAGGTCCTCACCAGACATCACCGGCAACAACATTGCCTATGGGCACAAACCCACTGTCGCTGGATCAGACAGGACTGGCAAAAAGTGCTCTTCACTGACGAGTCGCGGTTTTGTCTCACCAGGGGTGATGGTCGGATTTGCGTTTATCGTCGAAGGAATGAGCGTTACACCGAGGCCTGTACTATGGAGCGGGATCAATTTGGAGGTGGAGGGTCCGTCATGGTCTGGGGCGGTGTGTCACAGCATCATCGGACTGAGCTTGTTGTCATTGCCTGCAATCTCAACGCTGTGTGTTACAGGGAAGACATCCTCCTCCCTCATGTGGTACCCTTCCTGCAGGCTCATCCTGACATGACCCTCCAGCATGACAATGCCACCAGGCATACTGCTCGTTCTGTGCATGATTTCCTGCAAGACAGGAATGTCAGTGTTCTGCCATGGCCAGCGAAGATCCCGGATTTCAATCCCATTGAATACGTCTGGGACCTGTTGGATCGGAGGGTGAGGGCTAGGGCCATTCCCCCCAGAAATGTCCGGGAACTTGCAGGTGCCTTGGTGGAAAAGTGGGGTAACATCTCACAGCAAGAACGGGCAAATCTGGTGCAGTCCATGAGGAGGAGATGCACTGCAGTACTTAATGCAGCTACTTTTGATTTTGACCCCCCCCCCCTTTGTTCAGGGACACATTATTCAATTTCTGTTAGTTACATGTCTGTGGAACTTGTTCAGTTTATGTCTGTTGTTGAATCTTGTTATGTTCATACAAATCTTTACACGTTAAGTTTGCTTAAAATAAACGCGGTTAACAGTGAGAGGATGTTTATTTATTTACATGTTATTCAATCATTGCACCCACACTGCTCGCACGCGTCAACGAGTGTCTGAGTAGCCAGGTGCTAAAATAGAACTTGGTTCTATTTCTGATGCCTCTCCCATCTCCTCATTGGTTTTTAGGAGCATATACCCACGTGGGTGATTGAAAGATTAACTGAGGTCCATACTCCAGTCCAGTAGGTGGTGGTAATGCACCTTAAAGTTGAAAGAGATTACTAGAAACAAATTCGGGTTACCCTTTTATCTGTGGATTAATTGTCAGAGTAGAGAACCTTCTGCATTTCAAGTAAAAAAACAACCCAATGTTTATATCCCAGGACAAATTAGCTAGCAACAGCAAGCTAGCTAGCTATATTACCATAAATGTTTAATGCTTTTTGACCTGTCCCCAAATTAATATAGTTGGTTCAGAGTTTGTTTTCATATTTCAAACTGCGTGCCCTGACCTTGTCCTGGTGTGGGTGGACAAAATCAACATGCACGCGGATGCAAGTGATCGGTCTGGTCAGCATGTAACTCCTCTTTAATAGGTTGCAGCAGCATGAGCCCTGATGTTTTCCAATAGAGACATTTTTGTTTCGAAGTTTTTTAAATAATTGCTTTGATCTTGAAAATAATGAGGTTTTCTTTATTCTCTAAAACATTACAAACACAGTCACATTCACACATGCAAGCACACATGCACACACACACTGGAATGGTATCCACACACATTGACAAAACACACATGTAAACACACAAAACATAGAAGCACATCTCTCTCAGTCCCAGTGCAGTAAACAAGTGAAGAATAGGAGATCGTTATTGTGTCAGGTATTTACTTCAAATGCATATGTAATTATTCACGCAGGCACAATAATAAGGATTTTAAATAGCAGCCTCCACATCGCTATGTAACTAAATATATTCATATATCCTCAAATATACAACTCAAAGAATCCAAACTCTATTTCAGATACGCCTCCAAATAGAATATGCATACTCTAGCTTAGACTTATAAAACCAAATTCAATTGCTTTTCATTGGTTTTTCATAGGAGCCACAATCATAGATTTCTCAGTTTTCTCAAGACATGAATCATTTTACAACTCCTTGATTCTCAGATTGGTTTGAGGTTTCTCATCTGTACCTGAGAAAAGGAGTTGATAATGCAGAAAACTGCTGAGCAGTTTCAGTAGTGCAGCGGCTCTTAAAAAAATACATACTATGTTCTCTATAACTGGGAACCATTTTACTACAGAGACATTGGTACTTCGGATACCTATAATATCCAATTTACCACTGCCAGGATTGTGTGACATAGCGATGGTACCTAATTTCCCCACGTAGGCACTTGCAGTGGTGAAGCACCACTTTTAGAGAAAGGGTGGCGGTTGCATTGACCGTGCTCATCATTTCTCTATCTGAATTAAACCAAGTGGGTCAGCTACTTCTCACATCCTCTTTTTGTAGGACAGGTAGCCAGTCCGTCAGTGTGGAAAGGGATCTATTCACACAAGTAAATGGCCTCTACGTTATGCACTGGGTAGTTATGTAGGAAACACCATTTATCCCATTCCCCTTATAGTACATTTACCCCTAGTCGCAAAACTCCTAATCAGTTTCCCTAAGGCTGAGATAGATGAAGGATAGGACCAGCCACCAGACAGAGTGTAGAGCAATGCTTCACACACATGACAGCCGTCATGATAAATGGCCCCGGCTGGACATTATTACTGTCTCTTTATCTGAAGCAACGCATTAATATTTTACCGCAAACACTACAGCAGAAGTGAACTCTTTCCTCTGCTATTCTTTCGTCCGCGCTACAATACGTTGAGCTACTCGGGGAAGCTGTAAGCGCCGGGGAAGCCGTGAAGCGAGCTGTAGCCTATTGTGTGATTGAGTCTATTATAAAGAATGTGAAAAACTTTGTATGTTTACTGCGTTTCATTAAATCATGTATGACTACACAGTACATTCGGAAAGTATTCAGACCCCTTGACTTTTTCCACATTTTGTTATGTTACAGCCTTATTCTAAAATGGATGAAATAATACATTTTCCTCATCAATCTATACACAATACCCCATGACAAAGCGAAAACAGGTTGTTAGACAGTTTTGCAAATGTATTATGAATAAAAAACAGAACTTATTTATATAAGTATTCAGACCCTTTTCTATGTGACTCGAAATGGAGCTCAGGTGCATCCTGTTTCCACTGATCATCCTTGAGATGTTTCTACAACTTAATTGGAGTCCAACTGTGTTAAATTCAATTGATGGAACATGATTTGAAAAGAAACACACATGTCTATATAAGGTCCCAAAGTTGGCAGCGCATGTCAGAGCAAAAACCAAGCCATGAGGTCAAAGTAATTGTCCGTAGAGCTCCGAGACAGGATTGTGACGAGGCACAGATCTGGGGAAGGGTACCAAAAAATGTATGCAGCATTGAAGGTCCCCAAGAACACAGTGGCCTCTATCGTTCTTAAATGGAAGAAGTTTGGAACCAGCAAGACTCATCCTAAGCTGGCCGCCCTGCCAAACTAAGCAATCTGGGGAGAAGGGCCTTGGTCTGGGAGGTGACCAGGAACCCGATGGTCACTCTGACAGGGCTCCAGAGTTCCTCTGTGAAGATGGGAGAAACTTCCATAAGGACAATCATCCCTGCAGCACTCCACCAATAAGGCCTTTATGGTAGAGTGGCCAGACGGAAGCCACTCCTCAGTAAAAGGCACATGACAGCCCACTTGGAGTTTGCCAAAAGGCACCTAAAGGACTCTTAGACCATGAGAAACAAGATTCTCTGGTCTGATGAATCTAACATTTTGGCCTGAATGCCAAGCATCCCATCTGGAGGAGACCTGGCACCATCCCTAAGGTGAAGCATGGTGGCAGCATCGTGCTGTGGGGATGTTTTTCAGAGGCAGGGACTGGGAGACTAGTCAGGATCGAGGGAAAGATGAACGAAAAAAAGTACAGAGAGATCCTTGGATGAAAACCTGCTCAGGACCTCAGACTTGGGTAGCCCAGTAACCGAAAAGTTGCTAGATCAAATCCCCGAGCTGATAAGGTAAAAAAGTAAATCTCTCGTTCTGCCCCTGAACAAGGCAGTTAACCCACTGTTCCTAAGCCGTCATTGTAAATAAGAATTTGTTCTTAGCTGACTTGCCCAGTTAAATAAAGGTTAAATAAAAAATAATAAAAGACTGGGGCGAAGGTTCACCTTCCAACAGGACAACGATCCTAAGCACAGCCAAGATCCACAGCCAAGACAGCGCAGGCTTCGGGACAAGTCTCTGGATGTTCTTAAGTGCCCCAGCCAGAACCCAGACTTCTCTAAAGGGACCTGAAAATAGCTGTGAAGCGACGCTCCCCATCCAACCTGACAGAGCTTCAGAGGATCTGCAGAGAAGAATGGGAGAAACTCCCCAAATACAGTTGTGCCAAGCTTGTAGTGTCATACCCAATAATAGCTGTAATAGCTGCCAAAGGTGTTCAACAAAGTACTGAGTAAAGGGTCTGAATTCTTATGTAAATGTAATATTTGATTTGGATTTTTTTTGTCTGTGTCTATGTGCCTGTTTTTGCTTTGTTATTATGGGGTATTGTGTGAGGGGGGAAACAATGTACTCCATTTTAGAATAAGGCTGTAAGGTAACAAAATGTGGAAAAAGTCAAGGGGTCTGAATACTTTCCGAATGCATTGTATATCTAGTTTCTACAAAGTAAACTGAACGCAACATGCAATAATTTCAAAGATTTTACTGAGTTACAGTTATAAGGAAATCAGTCAATTGAAATAAATTCTTTAGGCCCTAATCTATGGATTTCATATGACTGTGAATACAGATATGCATCTGTTGGCCACAAAAGGTAGTGGTCATTAACTTTTGTGACTGAAATTTGACTCATGCAGCTCAACACATCTCCTTCACATAGAGTTGATCAGGCTGTTGATTGTGGCCTGTAGAAATTTGTCTCACTCCTCTTCAATGGCTGTACGAAGTTGCTAGGTATTGCCGGACACTGGAACATGCTATCATACACATCGATCCACCAAAACATGCGCAATGGGTGACATGTCTGAGGATGAACGGGGACATTTTCAACTTCCAGGAAATGTGTATAAATCCTTGCAACATGGGGCTGTGCGTTATCATGCTGAAACATGAGGTGATGGCGGCGATTGAATAGCACGACAATGGGCCACAGGATCTCATAATGGTATCTCTGTGCCTTCAAATTGCCATCAATAAAATGAAATTGTCTGCCCATACCATAACCCCACCACCATCATAGGGCACTCTGTTTACAACGTTGACATCAGCAAACCGCTCGCCCACACGACACCATCTGCGGTTGTGAGGCCGGTTGGACGTACTTTTCAAATTCTCTGGCAACAGCTCTGGTGGACATTCCTGCAGACAGGTGTGGTAATGATGGTGACAGGAGCGCGTAGTGCTGAGTAGTCGTGACAACTCTAAAATGTGCAGTTTTGTCACACAACAAAATGCCACAGATGTCTCACGTTTTGAGGGAGCATGCAATACCTCAGTCTTATTGGGCAGCAACATGAAGACCCGTGAATGGTGTACACCTGGCTGAACAAAGGACGGGTTGTCTTGAATGTTCCATCTGCAAACCAGGTCACATAGATACTCCAAGTTGCGCGTGGTTGTAAAGATCAGAATTCTGTCTGCTGGAGGAGCAGCTCTCTGTTGTAGCTCTGATAGCTGTCAGGGATGACGAGTTCAGAGAGGGATGCTGCGTTGTTGTTTTGTCAGTGGCTCTGCACCAACTTCTTCATGTTTTTCAGAGAGGGCATTTCTCCACAAATAGACTCAGGCAAGCTAAATGTGCCAATGTCCACAACTTGGTCGGTTTCTTTCTTGGTCTCCAGGCTTCTCTCCTTTAGGCCATTCATCACCTTTTGGATCTGAATCCGAGCATTGTCTGGGATGTGGTTGTATTCTCCAGATAACTTGGTGATAACCCCATCAGTGAGCGTTATGCGACTGTAACAGTACAACTTTAGACCGTCCCCTCGCCCATACCCGGGCGCGAACCAGGGACCCTCTGCACACATCAACAACAGTCACCCACGAAGCATCGTTACCCATCGCTCCACAAAAGCCACGGCCCTTGCAGAGCAAGGGGAACCACTACTTCAAGGTCTCAGAGCAAGTGACGTCACCGATTGAAACGCTGTTTAGCGCGCACCACCGCTAACTAGCTAGCCGTTTCACATCTGTTACACGACCTCGGCGTTATGCGACCTCAGCGACCTCATATTCGGTGCTCTTCCAGAAGGACTTATTTGCCGTCTGTCGTTCACGTCTGTAGGTGTAGCCTTCATACGCCAGGATATTTTATCTACTCACAGAGAGGATCAATTCCGATGACGAGTATTTAATAGTCACATGTACAGAGTTGCAGGTGTGATTGTTACTGTACCCTACAATCTTAGGTTTAAAGCTCCAACATGCAGGATGAAGTGAAATAAAATAATGAAAATGGTAATAAAAAAGTTGATAAATATATATACATAATAACAACAGTGGCAGTGATGAATAAATAAAGCCTGCAGTATAGGTAATATTCTGCCCATATGAACATGTTTATTTTAGGCCATATAAAGAACAGCTAGACATGATTTAAGGAAAAGCAGTAAACAGACACAACGTTGTTTCACATTCTTTAATAAAAACTCAAACAGTTGGCTGCCCAGATTTCCTGCCAAATAGGCCTACAAGGAAACTCAACATATCTGAATGAAGTAGATTGCGCGAGGGGGTCGCTGCTGAGTACCTTCCACAAACATTTTTGCTCAACAAAAATACACGTAAGCCGCTTTTATCACAGTTTCAACACCCAGACAACCCCGCCGCGCGACGTCTCTCTCCCTCCCCCCTCATTAACACTCAGCACTAATTTATTGAAAGGCACTTTACATTTTCCCCCAACACCACAACATGTAAGCACTACACGTACACACAGAAAAATAAATCGGTGTGCTCCTCTTTACCTGGGGAGTGATTGGTTGTGAGATGTCCTCCCAGGATGAAAACAAACTAATAATGCCAACATTTCCCTTTGGGCTTTGGAAATTGCTTTGAAAATTGTGGGAGATTGGCTGGGAAAGTTTTTATTTTGACAGGGGTATTTGACATGGCTGGGTTGAATGAATTAACAAGTACTGTGTGTTTGTGTGTGTGTGTACACGTTTTACTGTACTTGTGAGTACCAAAAGCCCTCACAAGAATAGTAAACCAACTCAAATTCAACTCCAATTACTGCCGGATGTGATACAGCCTGGATTTGAACCAGGTACTATAGTGATGCCTCTTGCACTGAAATCCAGTGCCTTAGACCACTGTGCCACTCGGGAGCCCTTGGGAGGTTAGGGTTAGTTTTTATAGTAATCAATTGTTGTGTGTGTGCATGCTTCAAATCAATTTGTATTTGTCACATGCGCTGAATTACAGCAGGTGTAGACCTTACTGTGAAATGCTGACTTACAATCCCTTACCCAACAATGCAGTTCAATAAATAGAGTTAAGAAAATATTTACTAAATAAACTAAAGTAAAAAAATAAATAACACTAGAAAATGACAATAACAATAACGAGGCTATATACAGGGGGTACCGGTACCGAGTCAATGTGCGCTGGTACAGGTTATTCGAGGTCATTTGTAAAGTGACTATGCATAGATAATAAACAGCGAGTAGCAGCAGTGTAAAAACAAAGTTAAACTGTTACATGTCTACCAACTGACATTACTTATCAGTATGCGCTGTTCAGCCACATCCAAACACTTTGATTGCTCTCATCAGATCATGTTAAATGGTCTTTTCCACGGGTTGTTGTTTTAACAGAGAAGGAAAAAGTCTAGGTGGACTTTTTGTTGGTGAGGTGTGTGTGCGGTGTGAAGTGTTTGGTATGCGATTTCACGCCTGTGGATCGGATTCGCCTGCTCCTGTAATTTGGGGCCATCAGTGCAGACACAGTCTCACTCCGATGGACCGATAAAACAAACACACACCCTGTTGTCTGGAGGAGAGATACAGGAAGCAGCAGACAGTGTGTGATGGGACTATGAAAGGAGGTTGCTTTGATTACCACATTTTAATGAACCTCTCCTGCCTTCTCCCTTGTGGATCTGCAAAGTATGTCATGTCTACTTGCTTCTGTTATGGTTGTGTGTGTGTGTGTGTGTGTGTGTAGGTTTGTCCTTGTCTTTCTGCACTAAACCTTCAGGAACCTGTATCGGCCCCTCAATAGTCTTATTGAGTGATTCTTAGAAGACGTATAAATTGCCGCTGAAGACTGTAGTAATACATTTGACCATGCTTCAGTACACCCACTGTGAAAGTGAAACCTTTTCAAGAGAAAAGCTATTTCTGATGGCTGTTACCTACATGTTAGTCTCCACTTCATTGCACATAAAAAAGGACTTGTTGTGAAAAAGACTGGATGCGAATATTATTTATACATTATTTAGACGGCTTCCCCTGTTTAACGCTTACAGCTGAGCAGGAGGAATCACAGCTAAAGAGCCTTTCCTGGGAAGCCTTACACACACACACACACACACACACACACACACACACACACACACACACACACACACACACACACACAGCTGTGAGTTCCTGTTTAGTTTGGAACTCTCCTCCTATTAGGGGTTCTGTTTGTATGATGGATATATAATGTATGATGGAAGTCCTGCTCCTTCTGTTCTTTCCATTCTCTCACTATTTAAGAACTAACCTCTCTCAGGACCATAACACTTGTCTCACACACACTCACACATGGCCTCGCAGACACACCGTTGCAGACAGGCAGCTGCTCAATATTTCTGCTCAGTTAAGTCAGTTCTCACAGACTAGCTGCCTTCCCAACTTCAGAGAGTTTGTAACATCTGTGCATGCGCACACGCTGCTTTAAGGTCCAATCGGACCAATCCAATTTTTTTTTTTTACTTCCTCTAAAGTTACTTCAACCTAGTTGAACTGACACATGTGGATTTGGTGACTTGTTAAGTGAACTTCACTGTTAAAATTGTTCTTTTACGGTACGCTACCGGCTACTGGTTGGAGTGAAAATACGGTAAATATACAACAAGTTACTATCATTTTTTACATCTGTATTTAGGCAGTTTGCTGCTATAGTCTGGTTTCTTGGGACTCATCTACAATTTGAACTCACAACCTCTTGGATGCCAGAGACCTGTATTTCCTTCCACATCATCAGGTCTGTGGCCATGACTGTCACGTTCGTCATAACGAGGAGACCAAGGCGCAGCGTGATTAGAATACATTCTTCTTTATTTACACGAAGAACACTAAACTAACAAAACAACTAAACGAATGTGAAGCTATAAGACACGAGTGCTGACAGGCAACTACACATAGACAATACAAAAACTAAACCAACCACCCTCGTCACACCCTGACCTAACCAAAATAATAAAGAAAACAAAGATCAGGTCAGGGCGTGACAATGACAGAGATGGCCACAAACTGATTGGCAAGGATTACAATTCTCTGACAACACCAACATAAATATAGCAGTGTTTAGGTATACTTAAAAGATGTTGGCATTGTACCAGTTTAAGTGGTTTATGGTTGTGTTAATGAAGGTTGAGCACCTCTTTTGTCCACTTGCAGTCCTGCAATCTTTGTAAGAGTTGGTGACAAAGAGTTGCATTTGAAAGAGGTTACTGTGCATTTTACAGCCAAATATCTGACAGTAAGTTACTGTCATTACATAGAAGCTTTGTGATGATAACTTGTAAAAACACTTCACAAGGAAGTCATTCTCTGCTGTGAGAACATTTGGTACTCAGCCCTACCTGGGATTTGAATTCACAGCCTCAACTTCTCCTAACGGTTGGCACAAATACAACATATTTTAGACTGTACCCTAAAGTATGGTAATGAGCAGCCCGGCCCCAAAAGCACCACCTACATTTCAAAGCGCATTGACGATTGTACCTTATTAAAAATATTGTTTAGAAATGTACCATTATACTAGGCTATCTGTATACATTTGATATTTTTGTACCCCAGGCAACAACAATGTAACTTAACTGTACCATAGTTTTTGAGATTGTGTGGATATACTGTATGTTCATGGTTATAAATATGTACAGTGCATTCGGAAATTATTCAGACCCCTTGCCTTTTTCCACATGTCATGTTACAGCCTTTTTCTTAAATGGATTCAAAATAATAATAACCTCATAAATCTACACACAGTACCCCATAATGACAAAGCAAAAACTTTTACATTTGTTTAATTGTGCAAATGTATTACAAATGTAAAACTGAAATACCACATTTACATGAGTATTCAGAGCCTTTAAGTACTTTGATGAAGCACCTTTGCCAGCGATTACAGCCTCGAGTCTTCTTGGGTATGACGCTACAAGCTTGGCACACCTGTATTTGGGGAGTTCCTCACATTCTTCTCTGTAGAGCCTCTCAAGCTCTGTCGGGTTGGATGGGGAGCGTCGCTGTACAGCTATTTTCAGGTCTCTCCAGAGATGTTCAATCGGTTTCAAGTCCGGACTCTGGCTGGGCCACTCAAGGACATTCAGAGAATTGTCCTGAAGCCACTCCTGCTTTGTCTTGGCTGTGTGCTTAGGGTAGTTGTCCTGTTGGAAGGTGTACGTTCGCCCCAGTCTGAGGTCCTGAGAGCTCTGGAGTAGGTTTTCATCAATGATCTCTCTGTACTTTGCTCCGTTCATCTTTCATTCGATCCTGACAAGTCTCCCAGTCCCTGCCGCTGAAAAACATCCCCACATCATGATTCTGCCACCACCATGCTTCACCGTAGGGATGGTGCCAGGTTTCCTCCAGACGTGACGCTTGGCATTCAGGCCAAAGAGTTCCATCTTAGTTTCATCAGACCAGAGAATCTTGTTTCTCATGGTCTGAGAGACTTTAGGTGCCTTTAGGCAAACTCCAAGCAGGCTGTCATGTGGCTTTTACTGAGAAGTAGCTTCCGTTTGGCCACTCCGCCTGATTGGTGGAGTGCTGCAGAGATGGTTGTCCTTCTGGAAGGTTCTTCCATCTCCACAGAGGAACTCTGGAGCTCTGTTCGAGTGAATATTGGGTTCTTGGTCACCTCCCAAGGCCCTTCTCCCCCAATTGCTAAGTTTGGCCAGCTTTGTCATTATGGGGTATTGTGTATGGAAAACAGCCCCAGACCATTATTCCTCCTCCACCAAACTTTACAGTTGTCACTATGCATTAGGGCAGGTAGCGTTCTCCTGGCATCCGCCAAACCCAGATTTGTCCGTCGGACTGCAAGATGGTGAAGTGTGTGTCATCACTCCAGAGAAAGTGTTTCCACTGCTCGAGTCCAATGGTGGTGAGCTTTACACTGCTTGTTTTGCATATACTCATGGTGATCTTAGGCTTGTGTGCGGCTGCTCAGCCATGGAAACCCATTTCATGAAGCTCCCGACAAACAGTTATTGTGCTGGTGTTGCTTCCAGAGGTAGTTTGGAACTTGGTAGTGAGTGTTGCAACCAAGAACAGACCATTTTTACACACTTCAGCACTTGGGGATTCCATTCTTTGAGCTTTTGTGGCCTTCCTCTTCACGGCTGAGCCGTTGTTGCCCCTAGACGTTTCCACTTCACAATAACAGCACTTACAGTTGACCGTGGCAGCTCTAGCAGGGCAGAAATTTTATGAACTGACTTGTTGGAAAAGCTGTGTGCTCGATTTTATTCACCCGTCAGCAGCGGGTGTAGCTGAAATAACCAAATACACTAATTTGAAGGGGTGTCCACATACCTTTTGTATATATAGTGTACTTATCCTGTAAAATTAAAATAGCTTACTTGCTACTGAGTTGCTGTTAAAATACAGAACATATCTTAATTAACAAGTATACCTTATTCAGAATACAGTTGCCACATTTTACAGCAATAACTAATTCAGTTGTAAAAATACAGTAAGTTTTATATTTACTGTAAAAAAAATTAACGTGTGTTCCATAAGCACATCTGAAGTATCCTATACGAATAACTGTAATTGCAAGTGAGGCGTGATGAGAATTTACAGGATGATCCAAAAAGTATCCAATTGCATTGCGATTGACTGTAAATATACAGCAAAACAGTAATACACTATTTATTTACTATAAAATTATAATTTTATCAGTATCATAAAATGTACAGCAATTGTGTACAGTGTAGCTTTCTATGCTTTGTAAGCACAACTTAAAGCATTAGTTGAAGCATATTGATTTGACTAAAAGTATGAAGTCCACTAGACTAAAGTGAAGTAACTTTAGATGAAGTTAACTCAACATGGAATCCAGATTAGACTTGATTTCAAATTTCAAGGCAGCAGGATAACACACTTTTATGTTGACTCAACAAATCTTTTTTTAACAATGACCAATTTCAGTATGTTTCAGTTAAGTTGACTTTGGAAAATGAGCTGAAACAACTAAAAGGCTAAAGAAGTGTTTACAGTGTACACACGCACGTACACTGAGCCATTCACTGTGTCTTCGGTGTTTTATTATTAAGGCCCTATGGCCGTGACAGGGAACAGAAATCCAAGTGAAAGAGAAACTCTGAGCTGAGGTAACTTGGGAATGTACTGTCAGCAGTTTTACTGACAAAGGCAGTCTGTGTGTGTATGTGTGTGTGAGGGGATATACAGGCTATTGGTAGTGAAAGATAAGCCTTAGGATTGCTGTGGCAGAGAGCTGTGTGCTGCTGGCTGGGGTGATAATGACCCTATCACGCCTGTTGACTCTCTCTGGATGACTGGGTGGCAAATCTTCTATACGATTGTGTGTGTATGTATGTGTGTGTGTGTGTGTGTGTGTGTGTTTAGGGGGGAAGATATTTTGAAACTTTCTTGCTGTTCTAGCCCAACTTTGTACTACTAGTCTTCGCATCCTGCATTGGTGTAAACTGGTGTAGACTGGGGAGGTGTGTGTAGACTGGGGAGGTGTGTGTAGACTGGGGAGGTGTGTGTAGACTGGGGAGGCGTGTGTAGACTGGGGAGGTGTGTGTAGACTGGGGAGGTGTGTGTAGACTGGGGAGGTGTGTGTAGACTGGGGAGGCGTGTGTAGACTGGGGAGGTGTGTGTAGACTGGGGAGGTGTGTGTAGACTGGGGAGGTGTGTGTAGACAGACTGGGGAGGTGTGTGTAGACAGACTGGGGAGGTGTGTGTAGACTGGGGAGATGTGTGTAGACTGGGGAGTGTGTGTGTAGACTGGGGAGGTGTGTGTAGACTGGGGAGTGTGTGTAGACTGGGGAGGTGTGTGTAGACTGGGGAGGTGTGTGTAGACTGGGGAGGTGTGTGTGTAGACTGGGGAGGTGTGTGTAGACTGGGGAGTGTGTGTAGACTGGGGAGTGTGTGTAGACTGGGGAGGTGTGTGTAGACTGGGGAGGTGTGTGTAGACTGGGGAGGTGTGTGTAGACTGGGGAGGCGTGTGTAGACTGGGGAGGTGTGTGTAGACTGGGGAGGTGTGTGTAGACTGGGAGGAGGTGTGTGTAGACTGGGGAGGTGTGTATAGGGAGGTATGTGTAGACTGGGGAGGTGTGTGTAGACTCAGGAGGTGTGTGTAGACTGGGGAGGTGTGTGTAGACTGGGGAGGCGTGTGTAGACTGGGGAGGTGTGTGTAGACTCAGGAGGGTGTGTGTAGACTGGGGAGGTGTGTGTAGACTGGGGAGGCGTGTGTAGACTGGGGAGGTGTGTGTAGACTGGGGAGGTGTGTGTAGACAGACTGGGGAGGTGTGTGTAGACAGACTGGGGAGGTGTGTGTAGACTGGGGAGATGTGTGTAGACTGGGGAGGTGTGTGTGTAGACTGGGGAGGTGTGTGTGTAGACTGGGGAGGTGTGTGTGTAGACTGGGGAGGTGTGTGTAGACTGGGGAGTGTGTGTAGACTGGGGAGGTGTGTGTAGACTGGGGAGGTGTGTGTAGACTGGGGAGGTGTGTGTAGACAGACTGGGGAGGTGTGTGTAGACTCAGGGAGGTGTGTGTAGACTGGGGGGATGTGTGTAGACTGGGGAGGAGGTGTGTGTAGACTGGGGAGGAGGTGTGTAGACTGGGGAGGTGTGTGTAGACTGGGGAGGTGTGTGTAGACTGGGGAGGTGTGTGTAGACTGGGGAGGTGTGTGTAGACTGGGGAGGTATGTGTAGACTGTGGAGGTGTGTGTAGACAGACTGTGGAGGTGTGTGTAGACAGACTGTGGAGGTGTGTGTAGACTGGGGAGATGTGTGTAGACTGGGAGGAGGTGTGTGTAGACTGGGGAGGTGTGTATAGGGAGGTATGTGTAGACTGGGGAGGTGTGTGTAGACAGACTGGGGATGTGTGTGTAGACTGACTGTGGAGGTGTGTGTATACTGGGGAGGGGTGTGTATACTGGGGAGTTGTGTGTATACTGGGGAGGTGTGTGTAGACTGGGGAGGAGGTGTGTGTAGACTGGGGAGGTGTGTGTAGACTGGGGAGATGTGTGTAGACTGGGGGGTGTGTGTGTAGACTGGGGAGGTGTGTGTGTAGACTGGGGAGGTGTGTGTGTAGACTGGGGAGGTGTGTGTGTAGACTGGGGAGGTGTGTGTGTAGACTGGGGAGGTGTGTGTAGACTGGGGAGTGTGTGTAGACTGGGGAGGTGTGTGTAGACTGGGGAGGTGTGTGTAGACAGACTGGGGAGGTGTGTGTAGACTCAGGAGGTGTGTGTAGACTGGGGGGATGTGTGTAGACTGGGGAGGAGGTGTGTGTAGACTGGGGAGGAGGTGTGTAGACTGGGGAGGTGTGTGTAGACTGGGGAGGTGTGTGTAGACTGGGGAGGTATGTGTAGACTGGAGGTGTGTGTAGACAGACTGTGGAGGTGTGTGTAGACAGACTGTGGAGGTGTGTGTAGACTGGGGAGATGTGTGTAGACTGGGAGGAGGTGTGTGTAGACTGGGGAGGTGTGTATAGGGAGGTATGTGTAGACTGGGGAGGTGTGTGTAGACAGACTGGGGATGTGTGTGTAGACTGACTGTGGAGGTGTGTGTATACTGGGGAGGGGTGTGTATACTGGGGAGTTGTGTGTATACTGGGGAGGTGTGTGTAGACTGGGGAGCTGTGTGTAGACTGTGGAGATGTGTGTAGACTGTCTGGGGAGGTGTGTGTAGACTGGGGAGATGTGTGTAGACTTGGGAGATGTGTGTAGACAGACTGGGGAGGTGTGTGTAGACAGACTGGGGAGGTGTGTGTAGACAGACTGGGGGAGTGTGTGTAGACTGGGGAGATGTGTGTAGACTGGGAGGAGGTGTGTGTAGACTGGGGAGGTGTGTATAGGGAGGTATGTGTAGACTGGGGAGGTGTGTGTAGACTGGGGAGTTGTGTGTAGACTGGTGAGGTGTGTGTAGACAGACTGTGGAGGTGTGTATACTGGGGAGGTGTGTGTAGACTGGGGAGTGTGTGTAGACTGGGGAGGTGTGTGTAGACTGTCTGGGGAGGTGTGTGTAGACAGACTGTGGAGGTGTGTATACTGGGGAGGTGTGTGTACACTGGGGAGATGTGTGTAGACTGGGGAGATGTAGACAGACTGGGGGGTGTGTGTAGACTGGGGACGTGTGTGTAGACTGGGGAGCTGTGTGTAGACTGGGGAGGTGTGTGTAGACTGGGGAGATGTGTGTAGACTGGGGAGGTGTGTGTAGACTGGGGAGGTATGTGTAGACTGGGGAGGTGTGTGAAGACAGACTGGGGATGTGTGTGTAGACAGACTGGGGATGTGTGTGTAGACTGACTGTGGAGGTGTGTGTAGACTGGGGAGGTGTGTGTAGACTGGGAGGAGGTGTGTGTAGACTGGGGGAGGTGTGTGTAGACTGGGGAGTTGTGTGTAGACTGGTGAGGTGTGTGTAGACAGACTGGGGAGGTGTGTGTAGACTGGGGAGGTGTGTGTAGACTTGGGAGGTATGTGTAAACTTGGGAGGTGTGTGTAAACTTGGGAGGTGTGTGTAGACTGGGGAGGTGTGTGTAGACTGGGGAGATGTGTGTAGACTGGGGAGATGTGTGTAGACTGGGGGAGGTGTGTGTAGACTGGGGAGGTGTGTATAGGGAGGTATGTGTAGACTGGGGAGGTGTGTGTAGACAGACTGGGGATGTGTGTGTAGACTGACTGTGGAGGTGTGTGTATACTGGGGAGGGGTGTGTATACTGGGGAGTTGTGTGTATACTGGGGAGGTGTGTGTAGACTGGGGAGCTGTGTGTAGACTGTGGAGGTGTGTGTAGACTGGGGAGGTGTGTGTAGACTGTCTGGGGAGGTGTGTGTAGACTGGGGAGATGTGTGTAGACTTGGGAGATGTGTGTAGACAGACTGGGGAGGTGTGTGTAGACAGACTGGGGAGGTGTGTGTAGACAGGGGAGGTGTGTGTAGACTGGGAGATGTGTGTAGACTGGGAGGAGGTGTGTGTAGACTGGGAGGTGTGTATAGGGAGGTGTGTGTAGACTGGGGAGGTGTGTGTAGACTGGTGAGGTGTGTGTAGACAGACTGTGGAGGTGTGTGTATACTGGGGAGGTGTGTGTACACTGGGGAGATGTGTGTAGACTGGGGAGATGTAGACAGACTGGGGAGGTGTGTGTAGACTGGGGAGATGTGTGTAGACTGGGGAGGTGTGTGTAGACTGGGGAGGTATGTGTAGACTGGGGAGATGTGTGTAGACAGACGGGGGAGGTGTGTGAAGACAGACTGGGGATGTGTGTGTAGACTGACTGTGGGGGTGTGTGTAGACTGGGGAGGTGTGTGTAGACTGGGAGGAGTGTGTGTAGACTGGGGAGGTATGTGTAGACTGGGGAGTTGTGTGTAGACTGGGGAGGTGTGTGTAGACAGACTGTGGAGGTGTGTGTATACTGGGGAGGTGTGTGTAGACTTGGGAGGTGTGTGTAAACTTGGGAGGTGTGTGTAAACTTGGGAGGTGTGTGTAGACTGGGGAGGTGTGTGTAGACTGGGGAGATGTGTGTAGACTGGGGAGATGTAGACAGACTGGGGAGGTGTGTGTAGACTGGGGAGTGTGTGTAGACTGGGGAGGTGTGTGTAGACTGGGGAGGTGTGTGTAGACTGGGGAGGTGTGTGTAGACTGGGGAGGTGTGTGTAGACTGGGGAGGTGTGTGTAGACTGGGGAGGTGTGCGACAGACTGGGGAGCTGTGCGTAGACTGGGGAGCTGTGTGTGTAGACTGGGGAGGTGTGTAGACTGTCTGGGGAGGTGTGTGTAGACTGTCTGGGGAGGTGTGTGTAGACTGGGGAGATGTGTGTAGACTGGGGAGGTGTGTGTAGACTGGGGAGGTGTGTGTAGACTGGGGAGGTGTGTGTAGACTGGGGAGGTGTGTGTAGACTGGGGAGGTGTGTGTAGACTGGGGAGGTATGTGTAGACAGACTGGGGAGGTGTGTAGACAGACTGGGGAGGTGTGTGTAGACAGACTGGGGAGGTGTGTGTAGACTGGGGAGGTGTGTGTAGACTGGGGAGGTGTGTGTAGACTGGGAGAGTGTGTGTAGACTGGGGAGGTGTGTGTAGACTGGGGAGGTGTGTGTAGACTGGGGAGATGTGTGTAGACAGACTGGGGAGTGTGTGTAGACAGATGGGGGAGGTGTGTGTAGACAGATGGGGGGTGTGTGTGTAGACAGACGGGGGAGGTGTGTTTAGACTGGGAGGAGGTGTGTGTAGACTGGGGAGGTGTGTATAGGGAGGTATGTGTAGACTGGGGAGGTGTGTGTAGACTAGGGAGTTGTGTATAGACTGGTTAGGTGTGTGTAGACAGACTGTGGAGGTGTGTGTAGACTGGGGAGGTGTGTGTAGACTGGGAGGTGTGTGTAGACTGGGGAGGTGTGTGTAGACTGGGGAGGTATGTGTAGACTGGGGAGATGTGTGTAGACAGACTGGGGAGGTGTGTGTAGACTGGGGAGGTGTGTGTAGACTGGGGAGGTGTGTGTAGACTGGGGAGGTGTGTGTAGACTGGGAGAGGTGTGTGTAGACTGGGGAGGTGTGTGTAGACTGGGGAGGTGTGTGTAGACTGGGGAGGTGTGTGTAGACTGGGGAGATGTGTGTAGACAGACTGGGGGAGTGTGTGTAGACAGACGGGGGAGGTGTGTGTAGACAGACGGGGGAGGTGTGTTTAGACTGGGAGGAGGTGTGTGTAGACTGGGGAGGTGTGTATAGGGAGGTATGACAGACTGGGGAGGTGTGTGAAGACAGACTGGGGATGTGTGTGTAGACAGACTGGGGATGTGTGTGTAGACTGACTGTGGAGGTGTGTGTATACTGGGGAGGGGTGTGTATACTGGGGAGTTGTGTGTATACTGGGGAGTGTGTGTAGACTGTGGAGATGTGTGTGTAGACTGTGGAGATGTGTGTGTAGACTGTGGAGATGTGTGTGTAGACTGGGGAGTGTGTGTAGACTGTCTGGGGAGGTGTGTGTAGACTGGGGAGGTGTGTGTAGACTGGGGAGTTGTGTGTAGACTGGTGAGGTGTGTGTAGACAGACTGGGGAGGTGTGTGTATACTGGGGAGGTGTGTGTACACTGGGGAGATGTGTGTAGACTGGGGAGATGTAGACAGACTGGGGACGTGTGTGTAGACTGGGGAGGTGTGTGTAGATTGGGGAGGTGTGTGTAGACTGGGGAGATGTGTGTAGACTGGGAGGTGTGTGTAGACTGGGGAGATATGTGTAGACTGGGGAGATGTGTGTAGACAGACTGGGGAGGTGTGTGAAGACAGACTGGGGATGTGTGTGTAGACAGACTGGGGATGTGTGTGTAGACTGACTGTGGAGGTGTGTGTAGACTGGGGAGGTGTGTGTAGACTGGGAGGAGGTGTGTGTAGACTGGGGAGGTGTGTGTAGACTGTGGAGGTGTGTGTATACTGGGGAGGTGTGTGTAGACTTGGGAGGTGTGTGTAGACTGGGGAGGTGTGTGTAGACTGGGGAGGTGTGTGTAGACTGGGGAGATGTAGACAGACTGGGGAGGTGTGTGTAGACTGGGGAGGTGTG
Source organism: Oncorhynchus tshawytscha (assembly GCF_018296145.1). NCBI lineage: Eukaryota > Metazoa > Chordata > Actinopteri > Salmoniformes > Salmonidae > Oncorhynchus > Oncorhynchus tshawytscha. The sequence goes on from NC_056453.1 coordinate 21,694,086, forward strand.
TGTAGACTGGGGAGGTGTGTGTAGACTGGGGAGGTGTGTGTAGACAGACTGGGGAGGTGTGTGTAGACTGGGGAGGTGTGCGTAGACTGGGGAGGTGTGCGTAGACTGGGGAGCTGTGTGTAGACTGGGGAGCTGTGTGTAGACTGGGGAGATGTGTGTAGAGACTGGGAGGTGTGTAGACTGTCTGGGGAGGTGTGTGTAGACTGGGGAGATGTGTGTAGACTGGGGAGGTGTGTGTAGACTGGGGAGGTGTGTGTAGACTGGGAGGTGTGTGTAGACTGGGGAGGTGTGTGTAGACTGGGAGGTATGTGTAGACTGGGGAGATGTGTGTAGACAGACTGGGGAGGTGTGTGTAGACAGACTGGGGAGGTGTGTGTAGACTGGGGAGGTGTGTGTAGACTGGGGGAGGTGTGTGTAGACTGGGGAGGTGTGTGTAGACTGGGGAGGTGTGTGTAGACTGGGGAGGTATGTGTAGACTGGGGAGATGTGTGTAGACAGATGGGGAGGTGTGTGTAGACAGATGGGGGAGGTGTGTGTAGACAGACTGGGGAGGTGTGTTTAGACTGGGAGGAGGTGTGTGTAGACTGGGGAGGTGTGTATAGGGAGGTATGTGTAGACTGTGGAGGTGTGTGTAGACTAGGGAGTTGTGTATAGACTAGTGAGGGGTGTGTAGACAGACTGTGGAGGTGTGTGTATACTGGGGAGGTGTGTGTAGACTGGGGAGGTGTGTGTAAACTTGGGAGGTGTGTGTAGACTGGGGAGTTGTGTGTACACTGGTGAGGTGTGTGTAGACTGGGGAGATGTGTGTTGACTGGGGAGGTGTGTGTAGACTGGGGAGATGTGTGTAGACTGGGGAGATGTGTGTAGACAGACTGGGGAGGTGTGTGTAGACAGACTGGGGAGGTGTGTGTAGACAGACTGGGGAGAGTGTGTAGACAGACTGGGGAGGTGTGTGTAGACTGGGGAGATGTGTGTAGACTGGGTGGAGGTGTGTGTAGACTGGGGAGGTGTGTGTAGACAGACTGGGGAGGTGTGTGTAGACAGACTGGGGAGGTGTGTGTAGACAGACTGTGGAGGTGTGTGTAGACAGATGGGGAGGTGTGTGTAGACTGGGGAGTGTGGTAGACTGGGGAGGTGTGTGTAGACTGGGGAGGTGTGTGTAGACTGGGGAGGTGTGTGTAGACTGGGGAGGTGTGTGTAGACTGGGGAGGTGTGCGTAGACTGGGGAGGTGTGCGTAGACTGGGGAGCTGTGTGTAGACTTGGGAAGGTGTGTAGACTGTCTGGGGAGGTGTGTGTAGACTGTCTGGGGAGGTGTGTGTAGACTGGGGAGATGTGTGTAGACTGGGGAGGTGTGTGTAGACTGGGGAAGTGTGTGTAGACTGGGGAGGTGTGTGTAGACTGGGGAGGTGTGTGTAGACTGGGGAGGTGTGTGTAGACTGGGGAGATGTGTGTAGACAGACTGGGGAGGTGTGTAGACAGACTGGGGAGGTGTGTGTAGACTGGGGAGGTGTGTGTAGACTGGGGAGGTGTGTGTAGACTGGGGAGGTGTGTGTAGACTGGGGAGGTGTGTGTAGACTGGGGAGATGTGTGTGTAGACAGGGGGAGGTGTGTGTAGACAGACGGGGGGAGGTGTGTGTAGACAGACTGGGGAGGTGTGTTTAGACTGGGGAGGTGTGTGTAGACTGGGGAGGTGTGTATAGGGAGGTATGTGTAGACTGGGGAGGTGTGTGTAGACTAGGGAGTTGTGTATAGACTGGTGAGGTGTGTGTAGACAGACTGTGGAGGTGTGTGTATACTGGGGAGGTGTGTGTAGACTGGGGAGGTGTGTGTAGACTGGGGAGGTGTGTGTAGACTGGGGAGGTGTGTGTAGACTGGGGAGGTGTGTGTAGACTGGGGAGGTATGTGTAGACTGGGGAGATGTGTGTAGACTGGGGAGGTATGTGTAGACTGGGGAGATGTGTGTGTAGACTGGGGAGGTGTGTGTAGACTGGGAGTGTGTGACAGACTGGGGAGGTGTGTGTAGACTGGGGAGATGTGTGTAGACTGGGGAGGTGTGTATACAGACTGGGGAGGTGTATGTAGACTGGGGAGATGTGTGTAGACTGGGGAGATGTGTGTAGACTGGGGAGGTGTGTGTAGACTGGGGAGGTGTGTGTAGACTGTGGAGATGTGTGTAGACTGGGGAGATGTGTGTAGACTGGGGAGGTGTGTGTAGACTGGGGAGGTGTGTGTATACAGACTGGGGAGGTGTATGTAGACTGTGGAGATGTGTGTAGACTGGGGAGATGTGTGTAGAATGGGGAGAAGTGTGTAGACTGGGGAGGTGTGTGTAGACTGGGGAGGTGTGTGTAGACTGGGGAGGTGTGTGTAGACTGGGGAGGTGTGTGTAGACTGGGGAGATGTGTGTAGACTGGGGAGGTGTGTGTAGACTGTGGAGATGTGTGTAGACTGTGGAGGTGTGTGTAGACTGTGGAGATGTGTGTAGACTGGGGAGGTGTGTGTAGACTGGGGAGATGTGTGTAGACTGGGGAGGTGTGGGTAGACTGTGGAGATGTGTGTAGACTGGGGAGGTGTGTGTAGACTGGGGATGTGTGGGTAGACTGGGGAGCTGTGTGTGTAGACTGACTGGGGAGGTGTGTGTAGACTGACTGGGGAGGTGTGTGTAGACTGGGGAGGTGTGTAGACTGGGGAGGTGTGTGTAGACTGGGGAGGTGTGTGTAGACTGGGGAGTGTGTGTAGACTGGGGAGAGGTGTGTGTAGACTGGGGAGGTGTGTGTAGACTGGGGAGGTATGTGTAGACTGGGGAGATGTGTGTAGACAGACTGGGGAGGTGTGTGTAGACAGACTGGGGAGGTGTGTGTAGACAGACTGGGGAGGTGTGTGTAGACAGACTGGGGAGGTGTGTGTAGACAGACTGGGGAGGTGTGTGTAGACTGGGAGGAGGTGTGTGTAGACTGGGGAGGTGTGTATAGGGAGGTATGTGTAGACTGGGGAGGTGTGTGTAGACTGGGAGTTGTGTGTAGACTGGTGAGGTGTGTGTAGACAGACTGGGGAGGTGTGTGTAGACTGGGGAGGTGTGTGTAGACTGGGGAGGTGTGTGTAGACTGGGGAGGTGTGTGTAGACTGGGGAGGTGTGTGTAGACTGGGGAGGTGTGTGTAGACTGGGGAGGTGTGTGTAGACTGGGGAGGTGTGTAGACTGTCTGGGGAGGTGTGTGTAGACTGTCTGGGGAGGTGTGTGTAGACTGGGGAGATGTGTGTAGACTGGGGAGGTGTGTGTAGACTGGGGAGGTGTGTGTAGACTGGGAGGTGTGTGTAGACTGGGGAGTGTGTGTAGACTGGGGAGGTATGTGTAGACTGGGGAGATGTGTGTAGACAGACTGGGGAGGTGTGTGACAGACTGGGGAGGTGTGTGTAGACTGGGGAGTGTGTGTAGACTGGGAGAGGTGTGTGTAGACTGGGAGAGTTGTGTGTAGACTGGGGGAGGTGTGTGTAGACTGGGGAGGTGTGTGTAGACTGGGGAGATGTGTGTAGACAGGGAGGTGTGTGTAGACAGACTGGGGAGTGTGTGTAGACAGACTGGGGAGGTGTGTGTAGACAGACTGGGGAGGTGTGTGTAGACTGGGGAGGTGTGTGTAGACTGGGGAGGTGTGTATGGGGAGGTATGTGTAGACTGGGGAGGTGTGTGTAGACTGGGGAGTTGTGTATAGACTGGGAGTGTGTGTAGACAGACTGTGGAGGTGTGTGTAGACTGGGGAGGTGTGTGTAGACTGGGGAGGTGTGTGTAGACTGGGGAGGTGTGTGTAGACTGGGGAGGTATGTGTAGACTGGGGAGGTGTGTGTAGACTGGGGAGGTGTGTGTAGACTGGGGAGGTGTGTGTAGACTGGGGAGGTGTGTGTAGACTGGGGAGGTGTGTGTAGACTGGGGAGGTGTGTGTAGACTGGGGAGGTGTGTGTAGACTGGGGAGGTGTGTGTAGACTGGGGAGTGTGTGTAGACTGGGGAGATGTGTGTAGACAGACTGGGGAGGTGTGTGTAGACAGACGGGGGAGGTGTGTGACAGGGGGAGGTGTGTGACAGACTGGGGAGGTGTGTTTAGACTGGGGGAGGTGTGTGTAGACTGGGGAGGTGTGTATAGGGAGGTATGTGTAGACTGGGGAGTGTGTGAAGACAGACTGGGGATGTGTGTGTAGACAGACTGGGGATGTGTGTGTAGACTGACTGTGGAGTGTGTGTATACTGGGGGAGGTGTGTGTATACTGGGGAGGTGTGTGTATACTGGGGAGGTGTGTGTAGACTGGGGAGATGTGTGTAGACTGTGGAGATGTGTGTGTAGACTGTGGAGATGTGTGTGTAGACTGGGGAGTTGTGTGTAGACTGTCTGGGGAGGTGTGTGTAGACTGGGGAGGTGTGTGTAGACTGGGGAGGTGTGTGTAGACTGGGAGGTGTGTGTAGACAGACTGGGGAGGTGTGTGTAGACTGGGGAGGTGTGTGGACTGGGGAGGTATGTGTAGACTGGGGAGATGTGTGTAGACAGACTGGGGAGGTGTGTGTAGACTGGGGAGTGTGTGTAGACTGGGGGAGGTGTGTGACAGACTGGGGAGGTGTGTGTAGACTGGGGAGGTGTGTGTAGACTGGGGAGATGTGTGTAGACTGGGGAGGTGTGTGTAGACTGGGGAGGTGTGTGTAGACTGGGGAGATGTGTGTAGACAGACTGGGGAGGTGTGTGTAGACAGACTGGGGGGGTGTGTGTAGACAGACTGGGGAGGTGTGTGTAGACTGGGGAGATGTGTGTAGACTGGGGAGGTGTGTGTATACTGGGGAGGTGTGTGTAGACTGGGGAGTGTGTGAAGACAGACTGGGGAGGTGTGAATGACAGACTGGGGAGGTGTGTGTAGACTGGGGAGGTGTGTGTAGACTGGGGAGGTGTGTGTAGACTGGGGAGGTGTGTGTAGACTGGGGAGGTGTGTGTAGACAGACTGGGGAGTGTGTAGACAGACTGGGGAGTGTGTAGACAGACTGGGGAGATGTGTGTGTAGACAGACTGGGGAGGTGTGTGTAGACAGACTGGGGAGATGTGTGTAGACTGGGGAGTGTGTGTGACAGACTGGGGAGGTGTGTGTAGACAGACTGGGGAGTGTGTGTAGACAGACTGGGGAGGTGTGTGTAGACAGACTGGGGAGGTGTGTGACAGACTGGGAGGTGTGGTAGACTGGGGAGGTGTGTGTAGACTGGGGAGGTGTGTGTAGACTGGGGAGGTGTGTGTAGACTGGGGAGGTGTGTGTAGACTGGGGAGGTGTGTGTAGACTGGGGAGGTGTGTGTAGACTGGGGAGGTGTGTGTAGACTGGGAGGCTGTGTGTAGACTGGGGAGTGTGTAGACTGGGGAGTGTGTGTAGACTGGGGAGGTGTGTGTAGACTGGGGAGAGTGTGTAGACTGGGGAGGTGTGTGTAGACTGGGGAGGTGTGTGTAGACTGGGGAGGTGTGTGTAGACTGGGGAGGTGTGTGTAGACTGGGGAGGTATGTGTAGACTGGGGTCTGTGTGAGACAGACTGGGGAGGTGTGTAGACAGACTGGGGAGTGTGTGTAGACTGGGGAGATGTGTGTAGACTGGGGAGGTGTGTGTAGACTGGGGAGGTGTGTGTAGACTGGGGAGGTGTGTGTAGACTGGGGAGGTGTGTGTAGACAGACTGGGGAGGTGTGTGTAGACTGGGGAGATGTGTGTAGACAGACGGGGGAGGTGTGTTTGAGACTGGGAGGAGATGTGTGTAGACTGGGGAGGTGTGTATAGGGAGGTATGTGTAGACTGGGGAGGTGTGTGTAGACTAGGGAGTTGTGTATAGACTGGTGAGGTGTGTGTAGACAGACTGTGGAGGTGTGTGTATACTGTGTGTGTAGACTGGGGAGGTGTGTGTGGGGACTGGGACTGGGGAGGTGTGTGTAGACTGGGGGAGGTGTGTGTAGACTGGGGAGGTATGTGTAGACTGGGGAGATGTGTGTAGACAGACTGGGGAGGTGTGTGTAGACTGGGGAGGTGTGTGTAGACTGGGGAGGTGTGTGTAGACTGGGGAGATGTGTGTAGACTCAGGAGGTGTGTGTAGACTGGGGAGATGTGTGTAGACTGGGGAGATGTGTGTAGACAGACTGGGGAGTGTGTGTAGACAGACTGGGGAGGTGTGTGTAGACAGACTGGGGAGGTGTGTGTAGACAGACTGGGGAGATGTGTGTAGACTGGGTGGAGTGTGTGTGTAGACTGGGTGGAGGTGTGTGTAGACTGGGGAGGTGTGTATAGGGAGGTATGTGTAGACTGGGGAGGTATGTGTAGACTGTGGAGGTGTGTGTAGACAGACTGTGGAGGTGTGTGTAGACAGACTGGAGTGTGTGTAGACTGGGGAGATGCGTGTAGACTGGGAGGAGGTGTGTGTAGACTGGGGAGGTGTGTATAGGGAGGTATGTGTAGACTGGAGAGGTGTGTGAAGACAGACTGGGGATGTGTGTGTAGACAGACTGGGGATGTGTGTGTAGACTGACTGTGGAGGTGTGTGTATACTGGGGAGGGTGTGTATACTGGGGAGTTGTGTGTATACTGGGGAGGTGTGTGTAGACTGGGGAGCTGTGTGTAGACTGTGGAGATGTGTGTGTAGACTGGGGAGGTGTGTGTAGACTGTCTGGGGAGGTGTGTGTAGACTGGGGAGGTGTGTGTAGACTGGGGAGTGTGTGTGTAGACTGGGGAGATGTAGACAGACTGGGGACGTGTGTGTAGACTGGGGAGGTGTGTGTAGACTGGGGAGGTGTGTGTAGACTGGGGAGATGTGTGTAGACTGGGGAGGTGTGTGTAGACTGGGGAGGTATGTGTAGACTGGGGAGATGTGTGTAGACAGACGGGGGAGGTGTGTGAAGACAGACTGGGGATGTGTGTGTAGACAGACTGGGGATGTGTGTGTAGACTGACTGTGGAGGTGTGTGTAGACTGGGGAGTGTGTGTAGACTGGGAGGAGGTGTGTGTAGACTGGGGAGGTGTGTGTAGACTGTGGAGGTGTGTGTATACTGGGGAGGTGTGTGTAGACTTGGGGAGGTGTGTGTAATCTTGGGGAGGTGTGTGTAGACTGGGGAGGTGTGTGTAGACTGGGGAGATGTGTGTAGACTGGGGAGATGTAGACAGACTGGGGAGGTGTGTGTAGACTGGGGAGGTGTGTGTAGACTGGGGAGGTGTGTGTAGACTGGGGAGGTGTGTGTAGACTGGGGAGGTGTGTGTAGACTGGGGAGGTGTGTGTAGACTGGGGAGGTGTGCGTAGACTGGGGGGAGGTGTGGTAGACTGGGGAGCTGTGTGTAGACTGGGGAGATGTGTGTGTAGACTGGGGAGGTGTGTAGACTGTCTGGGGAGGTGTGTGTAGACTGGGGAGATGTGTCTAGACTGGGGAGGTGTGTGTAGACTGGGGAGGTGTGTGTAGACTGGGTAGGTGTGTGTAGACTGGGGAGGTGTGTGTAGACTGGGGAGGTGTGTGTAGACTGGGTAGGTGTGTGTAGACTGGGGAGGTGTGTGTAGACTGGGGAGGTATGTGTAGACTGGGGAGATGTGTGTAGACAGACTGGGGAGGTGTGTGTAGACAGACTGGGGAGGTGTGTGTAGACAGACTGGGGAGGTGTGTGCAGACTGGGGAGGTGTGTGTAGACTGGGGAGGTGTGTGTAGACTGGGAGAGGTGTGTGTAGACTGGGGAGGTGTGTGTAGACTGGGGAGGTGTGTGTAGACTGGGGAGGTATGTGTAGACTGGGGAGATGTGTGTAGACAGATGGGGGAGGTGTGTGTAGACAGATGGGGGAGGTGTGTGTAGACAGACGGGGGAGGTGTGTTTAGACTGGGAGGAGTGTGTGTAGACTGGGGAGGTGTGTATAGGGAGGTATGTGTAGACTGGGGAGTGTGTGTAGACTAGGGAGTTGTGTATAGACTAGTGAGGTGTGTGTAGACAGACTGGGGAGGTGTGTGTAGACAGACTGGGGAGGTGTGTGTAGACAGACTGGGGAGGTGTGTGTAGACTGGGGAGGTGTGTGTAGACTGGGGAGGTGTGTGTAGACTGGGAGAGGTGTGTGTAGACTGGGAGAGGTGTGTGTAGACTGGGGAGGTGTGTAGACTGGGGAGGTATGTGTAGACTGGGGAGATGTGTGTAGACAGATGGGGGGAGGTGTGTGTAGACAGATGGGGAGGTGTGTGTAGACAGACGGGGAGGTGTGTTTAGACTGGGAGGAGGTGTGTGTAGACTGGGGAGGTGTGTATAGGGAGGTATGTGTAGACTGGGGAGGTGTGTGTAGACTAGGGAGTTGTGTATAGACTAGTGAGGTGTGTGTAGACAGACTGTGGAGGTGTGTGTATACTGGGGAGTGTGTGTAGACTGGGGAGGTGTGTGTAGACTGGGGAGGTGTGTGTAAACTTGGGAGGTGTGTGTAGACTGGGGAGTTGTGTGTACACTGGGGAGATGTGTGTTGACTGGGGAGGTGTGTGTAGACTGGGGAGATGTGTGTAGACTGGGGAGATGTGTGTAGACAGACTGGGGAGGTGTGTGTAGACAGACTGGGGAGGTGTGTTTAGACAGACTGGGGAGGAGTGTGTAGACAGACTGGGGAGGTGTGTGTAGACTGGGGAGATGTGTGTAGACTGGGTGGAGGTGTGTGTAGACTGGGGAGGTGTGAGAGGTATGTGTAGACTGGGGAGGTATGTGTAGACTGTGGAGGTGTGTGTAGACAGACTGTGGAGGTGTGTGTAGACAGACTGTGGAGGTGTGTGTAGACTGGGGAGATGTGTGTAGACTGGGGAGGAGGTGTGTGTAGACTGGGGAGGTGTGTATAGGGAGGTATGTGTAGACTGGGGAGGTGTGTGTAGACAGACTGGGGATGTGTGTGTAGACAGACTGGGGATGTGTGTGTACACTGACTGTGGAGATGTGTGTATACTGGGGAGGGGTGTGTATACTGGGGAGTTGTGTGTATACTGGGGAGGTGTGTGTAGACTGGGGAGTTGTGTGTAGACTGTGGAGATGTGTGTGTAGACTGGGGAGGTGTGTGTAGACTGTCTGGGGAGGTGTGTGTAGACTGGGGAGATGTGTGTAGACTTGGGAGATGTGTGTAGACAGACTGGGGAGGTGTGTGTAGACAGACTGGGGGAGTGTGTGTGTAGACAGACTGGGGAGGTGTGTGTAGACTGGGGAGATGTGTGTAGACTGGGAGGAGGTGTATGTAGACTGGGGAGGTGTGTATAGGGAGGTATGTGTAGACTGGGGAGGTGTGTGTAGACTGGGGAGTTGTGTGTAGACTGGTGAGGTGTGTGTAGACAGACTGTGGAGGTGTGTGTATACTGGGGAGGTGTGTGTACACTGGGGAGGTGTGGTAAACTGGGGAGGTGTGTGTAAACTGGGGAGGTGTGTGTAAACTGGGGAGGTGTGTGTAGACTGGGGAGGTGTGTGTAGACTGGGGAGATGTGTGTAGACTGGGGAGGTGTGTGTAGACTGGGGAGGTGTGTGTAGACTGGGGAGGTTTGTGTAGACTGGGGGAGGTGTGTGTAGACTGGGGAGGTATGTGTAGACTGGGGAGATGTGTGTAGACAGACGGGGGAGGTGTGTGTAGACAGACTGTGGAGGTGTGTGTAGACAGACTGTGGAGGTGTGTAGAGAGACGGGGGAGGTGTGTTTAGACTGGGAGGAGGTGTGTGTAGACTGGGGAGGTGTGTATAGGGAGGTATGTGTAGACTGGGGAGGTGTGTGTAGACTGGGGAGTTGTGTGTAGACTGGGGAGTTGTGTGTAGACTGGTGAGGTGTGTGTAGACAGACTGTGGAGGTGTGTGTATACTGGGGATGTGTGTATACTGGGGAGTGTGTGTAGACTGGGGAGGTGTGTGTAGACTGGGGAGGTGTGTGTAGACTGGGGAGTGTGTGTAGACTGGGGAGGTGTGTGTAGACTGGGGAGATGTGTGTTGACTGGGGAGGTGTGTGTAGACTGGGGAGGTGTGTGTAGACTGGGGAGGTGTGCGTAGACTGGGGAGGTGTGTGTAGACTGGGGAGCTGTGTGTAGACTGTCTGGGGAGTGTGTGTAGACTGGGGAGGTGTGTGTAGACTGGGGAGGTGTGTGTAGACTGGGGAGGTGTGTGTAGACTGGGGAGAGGTGTGTGTAGACTGGGGAGAGGTGTGTGTAGACTGGGGAGGTATGTGTAGACTGGGGAGGTATGTGTAGACTGGGGAGATGTGTGTAGACAGACTGGGGAGGTGTGTGTAGACAGACTGGGGAGGTGTGTGTAGACAGACTGGGGAGGTGTGTGTAGACAGACTGGGGAGGTGTGTGTAGACAGACTGTGGAGGTGTGTGTAGACAGGGGGAGGTGTGCGTAGACTGGGGGAGGTGTGCGTAGACTGGGGAGGTGTGTGTAGACAGACTGGGGAGCTGTGTGTAGACTGTCTGGGGAGGTGTGTGTAGACTGTCTGGGGAGATGTGTGTAGACTGGGGAGATGTGTGTAGACTGGGGGTGTGTGTAGACTGGGGAGGTATGTGTAGACTGGGGAGATGTGTGTAGACAGACTGGGGAGGTGTGTGTAGACTGGGGAGGTGTGTGTAGACTGGGGAGATGTGTGTAGACTGGGGAGGTGTGTGTAGACTGGGGAGGTATGTGTAGACTGGGGAGATGTGTGTAGACAGACTGGGGAGGTGTGTGTAGACTGGGGAGGTGTGTGTAGACTGGGGAGGTGTGTGTAGACTGGGGAGGTGTGTGTAGACTGGGGAGGTGTGTGTAGACTGGGGAGGTGTGTGTAGACTGGGGGAGAGGTGTGTGTAGACTGGGGAGGTGTGTGTAGACTGGGGAGGTGTGTGTAGACTGGGGAGGTGTGTGTAGACTGGGGAGATGTGTGTAGACTGGGGAGGTGTGTGTAGACTGGGGAGGTGTGTGTAGACTGGGGAGGTGTGCGTAGACTGGGGAGGTGTGCGTAGACTGGGGAGCTGTGTGTAGACTGGGGAGATGTGTGTAGACTGGGGAGGTGTGTAGACTGTCTGGGGAGTGTGTGTAGACTGTCTGGGGAGGTGTGTGTAGACTGGGGAGATGTGTGTAGACTGGGGAGGTGTGTGTAGACTGGGGAGTTGTGTGTAGACTGGTGAGGTGTGTGTAGACAGACTGTGGAGGGTGTGTATACTGGGGATGTGTGTATACTGGGGAGGTGTGTGTAGACTGGGGAGGTGTGTGTAGACTGGGGAGGTGTGTGTAGACTGGGAGGTGTGTGTAGACTGGGGAGGTGTGTGTAGACTGGGAGATGTGTGTGTAGACTGGGGAGGTGTGTGTAGACTGGGGAGGTGTGTGTAGACTGGGGAGGTGTGCGTAGACTGGGGAGGTGTGTGTAGACTGGGGAGCTGTGTGTAGACTGTCTGGGGAGGTGTGTGTAGACTGGGGAGGTGTGTAGACTGGGGAGGTGTGTGTAGACTGGGGAGGTGTGTGTAGACTGGGGAGAGGTGTGTGTAGACTGGGGAGAGGTGTGTAGACTGGGGAGGTGTGTAGACTGGGGAGGTATGTGTAGACTGGGGAGATGTGTGTAGACAGACTGGGGAGGTGTGTGTAGACAGACTGGGGAGGTGTGTAGACAGACTGGGGAGGTGTGTGTAGACAGACTGGGGAGGTGTGTGTAGACAGACTGGGAGGTGTGTGTAGACAGACTGGGGAGGTGTGCGTAGACTGGGGAGGTGTGCGTAGACTGGGGAGGTGTGTGTAGACTGGGGAGCTGTGTGTAGACTGGGGAGGTGTGTGTAGACTGTCTGGGGAGATGTGTGTAGACTGGGGAGATGTGTGTAGACTGGGGAGGTGTGTGTAGACTGGGGAGGTATGTGTAGACTGGGGAGATGTGTGTAGACAGACTGGGGAGGTGTGTGTAGACTGGGGAGGTGTGTGTAGACTGGGGAGATGTGTGTAGACTGGGGAGGTGTGTGTAGACTGGGGAGGTATGTGTAGACTGGGGAGATGTGTGTAGACAGACTGGGGAGGTGTGTGTAGACTGGGGAGGTGTGTGTAGACTGGGGAGGTGTGTGTAGACTGGGGAGGTGTGTGTAAGACTGGGAGGTGTGTGTAGACTGGGGAGGTGTGTGTGTAGACTGGGGAGAGGTGACAGACTGGGGAGGTGTGTGTAGACTGGGGGAGGTGTGTGTAGACTGGGGAGGTGTGTGTAGACTGGGGAGATGTGTGTAGACTGGGGAGGTGTGTGTAGACTGGGGAGGTGTGTGTAGACTGGGGAGGTGTGCGTAGACTGGGGAGGTGTGCGTAGACTGGGGAGCTGTGTGTAGACTGGGGAGATGTGTGTGTAGACTGGGAAGGTGTGTAGACTGTCTGGGGAGTGTGTGTAGACTGTCTGGGGAGGTGTGTGTAGACTGGGGAGATGTGTGTAGACTGGGGAGGTGTGTGTAGACTGGGGAAGTGTGTGTAGACTGGGGAGATGTGTGTAGACAGACTGGGGAGGTGTGTAGACAGACTGGGGAGGTGTGTGTAGACTGGGGAGTGTGTGTAGACTGGGGAGGTGTGTGTAGACTGGGGAGGTGTGTGTAGACTGGGGAGGTGTGTAGACTGGGGAGTGTGTGTAGACAGACTGGGGAGTGTGTGTAGACTGGGGGAGGTGTGTGTAGACAGACTAGGGGAGGTGTGTGTAGACAGACTGGGGGAGGTGTGTTTAGACTGGGAGGGAGGTGTGTGTAGACTGGGGAGGTGTGTATAGGGAGGTATGTGTAGACTGGGGAGGTGTGTGTAGACTAGGGAGTTGTGTATAGACTGGGGGAGGTGTGTGTAGACAGACTGTGGAGGTGTGTGTATACTGGGGGAGGTGTGTGTATACTGGGGAGTGTGTGTAGACTGGGGAGGTGTGTGTAGACTGGGGACAGACTGGGGAGGTGTGTGTAGACTGGGGAGGTATGTGTAGACTGGGGAGATGTGTGTAGACTGGGGATGTGTGTGTAGACTGGGGAGATGTGTGTGTAGACTGGGGAGATGTGTGTAGACTGGGGAGAAGTCTGTAGACTGGGGAGGTGTGTGTATACAGACTGGGGAGGTGTGTGTAGACTGTGGAGATGTGTGTAGACTGGGGAGATGTGTGTAGACTGGGGAGAAGTGTGTAGACTGGGGAGGTGTGTGTAGACTGTGGAGATGTGTGTAGACTGGGGAGATGTGTGTAGACAGACGGGGGAGGTGTGTGTAGACAGACGGGGGAGGTGTGTGTAGACAGACTGTGGAGTGTGTGTAGACAGACTGTGGAGTGTGTGAGACAGACGGGGAGGTGTGTTTAGACTGGGAGGAGTGTGTGTAGACTGGGGAGGTGTGTATAGGGAGGTATGTGTAGACTGGGGAGGTGTGTGTAGACTGGGGAGGTGTTTGTAGACAGACTGTGGAGGTGTGTGTATACTGGGGAGTGTGTGTAGACTGGGGAGGTGTGTGTAGACTGGGGAGGTGTGTGTAAACTTGGGAGGTGTGTGTAGACTGGGGAGGTGTGTGTAGACTGGGGAGGTGTGTGTAGACTGGGGAGATGTGTGTTGACTGGGGAGGTGTGTGTAGACCAGGGGAGTTGTGTGTAGACTGGGGAGGTGTGCGTAGACTGGGGAGGTGTGCGTAGACTGGGGAGCTGTGTGTAGACTGGGGAGATGTGTGTGTAGACTGGGGAGGTGTGTAGACTGGGGAGGTGTGTAGACTGTCTGGGGAGGTGTGTGTAGACTGTCTGGGGAGGTGTGTGTAGACTGTCTGGGGAGGTGTGTGTAGACTGTCTGGGGAGGTGTGTGTAGACTGGGGAGGTGTGTGTAGACTGGGGAGGTGTGTGTAGACAGACTGGGGAGGTGTGTGTAGACTGGGGAGGTGTGTGTAGACTGGGGAGGTGTGTGTAGACTGGGGAGGTGTGTGTAGACTGGGGAGGTGTGTGTAGACTGGGGAGGTGTGTGTAGACTGGGGAGGTGTGTGTAGACTGGGGAGATGTGTGTAGACAGACGGGGGAGGTGTGTGTAGACAGACGGGGGGAGGTGTGTGTAGACAGACTGTGGAGGTGTGTGTAGACAGACGGGGGGAGGTGTGTTTAGACTGGGAGGAGGTGTGTGTAGACTGGGGAGGTGTGTATGTATGTGTAGACTGGGGAGGTGTGTGTAGACAGACTGGGGAGTTGTGTGTATACTGGGGAGGTGTGTGTAGACTGGGGAGGTGTGTGTAGACTGGGGAGGTGTGTGTAAACTTGGGAGGTGTGTGTAGACTGGGGAGTGTGTGTAGACTGGGGAGGAGTGTGTAGACTGGGGAGATGTGTGTTGACTGGGGAGTGTGTGTAGACTGGGGAGATGTGTGTAGACTCAGGAGGTGTGTGTAGACTGGGGAGATGTGTGTAGACTGGGGAGATGTGTGTAGACAGACTGGGGAAGTGTGTGTAGACAGACTGGGGAGGTGTGTGTAGACAGACTGGGGAGGAGTGTGTAGACAGACTGTGGAGGTGTGTGTAGACAGACTGTGGAGAGGTGTGTGTAGACTGACTGTGGAGGTGTGTGTAGACTGGGGAGAGGTGTGTGTAGACTGGGGAGGTGTGTGTAGACTGGGGAGGTATGTGTAGACAGATGGGGAGATGTGTGTAGACAGATGGGGGAGGTGTGGGTATACAGACTGTGGAGGTGGGTGTAGACAGACTGTGGAGGTGTGTGTAGACTGGGGAGATGTGTTTAGACTGGGAGGAGGTGTGTGTAGACTGGGGAGGTGTGTATAGGGAGGTATCTGTAGACTGGGGAGGTGTGTGTAGACTGGGGAGAGGTGTGTGTATACTGGGGAGGTGTGTGTAGACTGGGGAGGTGTGTGTAAACTTGGGAGGTGTGTGTAGACTGGGGGGTGTGTGTAGACTGGGGGGTGTGTGTAGACTGGGGAGGTGTGTGTTGACTGGGGAGGTGTGTGTAGACTGGGGAGATGTGTGTAGACTCAGGAGGTGTGTGTAGACTGGGGAGATGTGTGTAGACTGGGGAGATGTGTGTAGACAGACTGGGGAGGTGTGTGTAGACAGACTGGGGAGGAGTGTGTAGACAGACTGGGGAGGTGTGTGTAGACAGACTGTGGAGGTGTGTGTAGACAGACTGTGGAGGTGTGTGTAGACTGGGAGGAGGTGTGTGTAGACTGGGGAGGTGTGTATAGGGAGGTATGTGTAGACTGGGAGTTGTGTGTTGACTGGGGAGGTGTGTGTAGACTGGGGAGATGTGTGTAGACTCAGGAGGTGTGTGTAGACTGGGGAGATGTGTGTAGACAGACTGGGGAGGTGTGTGTAGACAGACTGGGGAGGTGTGTGTAGACAGACTGGGGAGGAGTGTGTAGACAGACTGGGGAGGTGTGTGTAGACAGACTGTGGAGGTGTGTGTAGACAGACTGTGGAGGTGTGTGTAGACTGGGAGGAGGTGTGTGTAGACTGGGGAGGTGTGTATAGGGAGGTATGTGTAGACTGGGGAGTTGTGTGTAGACTGGTGAGGTGTGTGTAGACTGGGGAGGTGTGTGTAGACTGGGGAGGTGTGTGTAGACTGGGGAGATGTGTGTAGACTGGGGAGATGTAGACAGACTGGGGAGGTGTGTGTAGACTGGGGAGGTGTGTGTAGACTGGGGAGGTGTGTGTAGACTGGGGAGGTATGTGTAGACTGGGGAGATGTGTGTAGACTGGGGATGTGTGTGTAGACTGGGGAGATGTGTGTGTAGACTGGGGAGGTGTGTGTAGACTGTGGAGATGTGTGTAGACTGGGGAGATGTGTGTAGACTGGGGAGAAGTGTGTAGACTGGGAGATGTGTGTATACAGACTGGGGAGGTGTATGTAGACTGTGGAGATGTGTGTAGACTGGGGAGATGTGTGTAGACTGGGGAGAAGTGTGTAGACTGGGGAGATGTGTGTAGACTGGAGGTGTGTGTAGACTGGAGGTGTGTGTAGACTGGGGAGGTGTGTGTAGACTGGGGAGGTGTGTGTAGACTGGGGAGGTGTGGGTAGACTGTGGAGCTGTGTGTGTAGACTGGGGAGGTGTGTGTAGACTGACTGGGGAGGTGTGTGTAGACTGACTGGGGAGGTGTGTGTAGACTGACTGGGGAGATGTGTGTAGACTGGGGAGAGGTGTGTGTAGACTGGGGAGGTGTGTAGACTGACTGGGGAGATGTGTGTAGACTGACTTGGAAGGTGTGTGTAGACTGGGGAGATGTGTGTAGACTGGGGAGGTGTGTGTAGACTGGGAGGAGGTGTGTGTAGACTGGGGAGGTGTGTATAGGGAGGTATGTGTAGACTGGGGAGTTGTGTGTAGACTGGTGAGGTGTGTGTATACTGGGGAGGTGTGTGTAGACTGGGGAGGTGTTTGTAAACTTGGGAGGTGTGTGTAGACTGGGGAGGTGTGTGTAGACTGGGGAGATGTGTGTAGACTGGGGAGATGTAGACAGACTGGGGAGGTGTGTGTAGACTGGGGAGGTGTGTGTAGACTGGGGAGATGTGTGTAGACTGGGGAGATGTGTGTAGACTGGGGAGGTGTGTGTAGACTGTGGAGATGTGTGTAGACTGGGGAGTGTGTGTAGACTGGGGAGTGTGTGTAGACTGGGGAGGTGTGTGTAGACTGGGGAGATGTGTGGATAGACTGTGGAGATGTGTGTGTATACTGGGGAGGTGTGTGTAGACTGGGGAGATGTGTGTAGACTGGGGAGGTGTGGGTAGACTGTGGAGCTGTGTGTGTAGACTGGGGAGGTGTGTGTAGACTGACTGGGGAGGTGTGTGTAGACTGGGGAGGTGTGTGTAGACTGGGGAGATGTGTGTGTAGACTGGGGAGGTGTGTAGACTGACTGGGGAGGTGTGTGTAGACTGACTGGGGAGGTGTGTGTAGACTGACTGGGGAGCTGTGTGTAGACTGGGGAGCTGTGTGTAGACTGTGGAAATGTTTGTGTAGACTGGGGATGTGTGTGTAGACTGACTGGGGAGGTGTGTGTAGACTGACTGGGGAGGTGTGTGTAGACTGGGGAGATGTGTGTAGACTGGGGAGGTGTGTGTAGGCTGTGGAGATGTGTGTAGACTGGGGAGGTGTGTATGTGTGCGTGTTGAAAGGGTTGATTGACTTTGTCCTCCTCGCCGTCCTCTTATCAGTGCTGTATAACTCAGACTCTCAGCAGCAGGCTGTGCTTTTTGCCTCTGGACCAGCAATCATCTTCCTAAATCAATATCTGCCCCTGCGAGACCAGACACACACTGCCCTTTATCACGGTTAGGACTGAGAGATTTGGACAGTTTCTCTTCAAATTCAACCAAAACCCACATCTGTTATTTTAAGTGAGTTATTATTCTTTATTTTCTGAGATGTTTGTTTGTGTATTGTGTGTGTGTGTGTGTGTGTGTTAACCTAATGTGGGACCTTATATATAAAGGTGTTAAGGGAGAAATGATCCATCTCTCCCTGTAGGAGCCACCGCTCCTCCAAGTCCCTCTAGTCTAACTTCTGTTGTTCTCCCTCCTATAACTAGATTACACCATGTTTATAGCTGACGTGGAACCGCTGTAGGCCCGTATTGATGACGTTAGCCAGCTAGAACTAGTAGTGATGAACCACAGTTTTAGGAATATGTGGGGAGAGCCAAGCAGTGTGTCAGTTTGATACAATAGTCTGAAGTTTTGAGAAACAATCTTTTTTTTTTTATGTGAATCTCGGTGCAAAAAGACAGTAATTAGAGAAAATGGTTGTCATAACAACAATGTTTACTTGTTTACTTCCCCTGGTACATACAGTGGGTTTCGTACCTTAGAGAGGATGCTGTTTTAAAAGCTTTCCAGGAAGTAACCGTTCTGCTCTCTTGACCCATGCCTCCAACAGACAATTAGAGCTGTGTGAAAAAAAACGTCCCATCAAACAGTTGTTGGTTTTTACTTTAACTACCGACAAGACAATACTCCTCTGCATAATAATCCAGTGTTAATAGTGTGTGTGTGTGTTTATTGTTGCCCCAGGCATATCAAACACTTGTTATTATTAATATTACTCATTATGTTGGGAGGCAGGTAGCATAGTGGTTAGAGCGTTTAGCCAGGAACCAGAAGGTAGCTAGCTCGAATCCCTGAGCCGACACGTTGAAAAAAAGTTGTTGTGCCCTTGAGCAAGGCACTTAATCGTAATTGCTCCTGGGTCACTGTTGTTAATGGCAGACCCTGGCCGGGACCCCTCTTTCCGGGGATGTCTCAGAGGGTGTTAGAAAACACATTTCCATTTCACACATGCATATCATACACAATTGTACATGTGACAAACATGACAAATATAAACACCCATCAAATTATTATTATTATTATTCCCCAAGTAATTGTTTGCCCCCCTCTCTCTCTCTCCCTCTCTCTCTTTCTCCCTCTCTCCCCCCTCTCTCTCCCCCCCTCTCTCCACCTCTCTCCTCTCTCTCCCCCTCCCCTCTCTCTCCCTCTCTCCTCTCTCTCCCCCTCTCCCTCTCTCCCTCTCTCCTCTCTCTCCCCCTCTCCCTCTCTCCCCCTCTCCCTCTCTCCTCTCTCTCCTCTCTCTCCCCCTCTCCCTCTCTCCTCTCTCTCCTCTCTCTCTCTCTCTCCTCTCTCTCCTCCCCCTCTCCTCTCTCTCCCTCTCTCCTCTCTCTCCCTCTCTCCTCTCTCTCCCCATCTCCTCTCTCTTCCTCTCTCCCTCTCTCCTCTCTCTCCCCCCTCTCTCCTCCCTCTCTCCCTCTCTCTCCCCCTCTCCCTCTCTCCCTCTCTCCTCCTCTCCCCCTCTCCCTCTCTCTCTCCTCTCCTCTCCTCCCCCTCTCCCTCTCTCCCTCCCTCTCTCTCCCTCTCTCTCTCCCCCTCTCTCCTCTCTCTCCCCCCTCCCTCTCCCTCTCTCTCTCTCTCCTCTCCCCCTCTCCCTCTCTCTCTCTCTCTCCCCCTCTCCCTCTCTCCCTCTCTCCCCTCTCCCCCTCTCCCTCTCTCTCTCCCCCTCTCCCCTCTCTCTCTCCTCTCTCTCCCCCTCTCTCTCTCTCTCTCTCCCTCTCTCTCCCTCTCCCTCTCTCTCTCTCCCCCTCTCCCCCTCTCTCTCTCTCCCTCCCCTCTCTCTCCCCCTCCCTCTCTCTCTCTCTCTCTCCTCTCTCTCTCTCTCTCTCTCTCTCTCTCTCTCCTCTCTCTCTCTCCCTCTCTCTCCTCCTCCCTCTCTCTCCAGCTCTCCCCATGGTGAGGAACTGTGATGATCCCACTCTGGCCCCTCAAAGCAGGTCTATGGATGATGTTGAGGAGCTGGCTGCCAGCTATGAACGCAAACTCATAGAGGTGGGTACTACTGGCTGGCTCAGTCTTACCCTTACCAGTACTTAGGCATCTCTCATTCCAGAAAGTAGCTTTCTCCCTTATACCCTCATTCACTCCCTTTTATGGAGCTGATGGAGAGATCATGGATTTCTATGCATATGGCAGCAACTAGTTAGAGCTCAAATGTTTATTCTATTCTACTGAGCCATTTACTTTATGTTTGTCTTCTTATCTTTTGTTATTTTCGTTGTTGCATTATCGTTATGGAACCTGCAAGTAACCATTTAGTTGGACAGTGTATACCATGTGTATCCTGTACATACCACTAATACAACTTAAAACTATCTACCCAGTCATCACAGATCAGTGAAGGGGATTGCTGTCACCAATCCAGCCTGGTCAAATCACTGTGATCTTTTCAAGAAGGGATTTCTAAAGTATTCAAACAGCCATGGAGATTGTAGGCAGCTGATGCACAGTTCCAACTGTTTTTACACATGACGATGATGC